>NW_026852002.1:0-36798 GCF_026571515.1 Ruditapes philippinarum
TGGGCCATACTTTTAAAAAAACATTTTTTCTGAAAAAGTTTAGAGGGCCCCGGCCTTCTCAGACTTCCCAGAAAATTTGGGAAAATGAACCACAACATTTCAGTTTAGTAAAAAACAAAAGATAGAATTTTAAAAACCAAAAAAAAGCCACTAAAGGGCGGAAAAGCCTTACTGTATCCCGGGGAACAATGAAAAAAGATGGGGTAGCCCCTAAAAAAGGACTTTTTTATCCAGTAAGGGCCTGCCTTTCAACCCTCACTTTCTGTGCGGGGCCATTTTCCTCGTGGGCCCTCCTATTTTTGCAAACCCAACCCCGGCCTGGGCAGCTGAGTCGTAGTTGGAAATAAACTAAACTCCCCCGGCGATTTAAAGTTTTGGGCTCCGGGCCTACCCTTTAGTTAAAAACCTGAGATCTTAAAAGAATTCTTTGGTGTGAATAAACAGGCCCAAATCTTATGCCGATGCCCTGTAGTTTCTCTACGATGTACACGTACTGAGGGGATGCGTTCAAATCCATTACATATACTGTTCAACATTGAGTCCAAGGATCGAAGCGGTCACTAAATACCAGTCATACACTTCCTTCATGTAATTTACGCAAGTTAAAAAAACAACTAGGTTCGGCGTTTTCAAAACGTGCTATCAAAATAAATTGCAAATGATAAATTCATCAACACCTTCTAAAGCACATTGAAATAACTTATTGTCAAATACTGTATTCCTTCTCTTCTCTTTTATCGCAATTATAGAATTTCAAAATATCATAAATCTAAGTTTGTTGTGGTATGTCGTTTCAGATGTTTGACATTATCAAAGTCTTATCGACCTTCGTGATGATATAACTGAACATCTGAACTCCATACCTTCCTATGAAATAGCAAAAATCAACCACTCTAAAAATCATGATATAATTTCAATTATGCGGTATTATATGATGTGAAGTCAATGGGTTAATTTTACTTACTTTTGTATGCGTTGACTATCATTTCCTAACAATCAAAAAGTGTGAATGGCATTATTTTGAAATTTACACTCATAATTGTTTGTAAACGATTCTAATTGCGGGATATTTTAATATATCATAATTTAATTGAAATGTACTTCACTTAATACTTCTGTTTTTTCATAATTTTCTATGTTACTTGTTATGCTAATAATACACGTTCTGGTTTGTTAACACCATTCAATCACGTGCAACGTCTTTCAATCCTTTTTCCCGATTCCATTATAATCTATCGGTAAAGTGTTTTGAATGAAAATAAAATCCCTGTCTGACTTTTTAGTTGTCAATTTTATAAAATAGCAAGTGAAACTTAAATAAAGGTTTTAACAATATAACTACATTGATTAATGATAAAATATTCTTTTTGCAATTATCAGTTAAATGTGCATGCGCAACAAACATTGTCAAAAAACATAGAAAAAACACATAACACAAAAAGCAGTTCATCAAAGTTCAATAACTCAATTTCACGACAGATTAAATCTTAAGATATGGCAATAAGTCATGACAAACACTCGCATACACATGCTAATATTTATAGTGTTTCGTGTGAAAAGTTGATTTGTGTAATGACACATACGTCATGACTATCAAATATATCTACTGGTTTGCATAAATATTGTCTTGTTCCTTAGGAGTATCATCAATGCCTTTATTAGATTTTGTCTTCACATAATCTATATCGGCATATTCTGTAGGGGTATCTCGCCGGTTGGCAACTGCTGCTTTTGATGGAGTCTCATTTGGATCAAAGTCAAGATCAGCATATAGTAATTGTCCGTCCTGTGCATGTTGGGGCTTAAAAGTAAATCAAACACAAACATAAAATATACTTATTTTCCAGATTTCATAATATTAAAATCTAAATTTATACTTCATCTGATGAAAAGCTGTTACAAAAATGTTCAGTCAAGTAAATTATTATATCAAATATGCAGATGACCTTACGCAAGCCATCACATCGTCTCTATATAATTATAAACAAAAGAAAATGTGTTAATTCTATCCACACCTTTTCCGTCTTTGAAGAAGAAGCTGATGCTCCTGTTTTGTTTACTTGCGCATATGTATTGTCCGAGTCTTTAATCGTTTTCTTTTTGACTGGTTGAGAATATACAGGTACTTCTGCCTCGTTCTCAAGCGCATGCGCATTCTGATTAAGATTTCCCAAAGGACGAACCTCCGGGTTTTGTTGAGAAAATCTGCAATCG
This sequence comes from Ruditapes philippinarum, assembly GCF_026571515.1. Classification (NCBI taxonomy): domain Eukaryota; kingdom Metazoa; phylum Mollusca; class Bivalvia; order Venerida; family Veneridae; genus Ruditapes; species Ruditapes philippinarum. The sequence continues at coordinate 2,215 of NW_026852002.1, forward strand.
TATACACAGGACCATGATTCTTATGTTTGTTTTAAAAGATTAAAACTAGATTTAAATTGAACAGTCTAAATTGTAACATGGCACACATATCTCTGAAATATACAAATCATTAAAAAGCTTTTAGTAATTACAATGTAATGTGAGAAAGTAATCAAATTTTGATCGTTAATGCATATGATATATTAAAAAAGTCAACGAAAAATAAATACACATGTATGCACATATACAGTTACAGGAAAATTAAGCATTTCCGTTTCTTTTCACTACCTGAAACAAAGGTCTTAAATAAACGTTTACAAACAATCTAATTCTTTGATAAAGTATTTATCAATTGTAAAGGGACACTTACACTTTATCTCCCGCATGCTTGTGATAATCTACCCGGCGTTCCCTCTCTTCTGTAATGTTGAAGAAAAAATATATAAAAGAAATGCCAACATAACTAATAATGCCGTTTGTAAATACAAAGAAAATGTAATGGATAAACGTTATTAAACAGAAATAAGCTTAGAATTAATATTGTTGCCAAAGTGTCCAACGAAAAAAGACACTTATGCAGACGTGTGGCTTGCTTACACGATACTCTTGTACAAAGTTATACATGCTCGTGGTTAAGTTGTTAAGCTCAGCCCAAGGCCTTTTAGTCAAAGGACATGTATCATGTACCGTACTACAAAACAGCTGGTTTCATCATGTTCTCATCATGATCGAGCTAAAATATTGTGTTGATTTAAACACTGTACGTGTATGTCGTTCATTTGTATGCATATTTTTGTTTCCTGAATAATAAGGAATAATATGAACGCAAAAAACAGCGTTGAACAATTACAACGCCTTTTTCATCCATCGTATGAATTCGGTTACTTTCCGTATTCAATGAATACTTCTAAAATTGACAATGCATAATTCTTTTCTAAATAATTGTCCCGTTCCTGGACGGCGATATATACAACTATCAAGATTTGATCATTTATACTCGTACATTGCATGTGCTAAGCCAATCAGAATGGAGAATTTAATACCACATAATAACAAAATGGATGACAAAAGACCTCAAAAAGTTGCGCCGTTGGAACAGCAGTCTGCAATGTTTTTATTTTATTTATTAGGAAAAACATTTCCCCTATTGTTCAGGAAGGAGTCAATTTGACGACAAAATTTGGAATACCCGGAAGAATTCTCGCATTTAAGGAAATGCTAATACTTATGTAATATCGACATTTGACAACATATATAAGGCACTGCAAATGACGCCGTTTTTCAGAGAAGATATAAAGTCAATCTTACCTGTAGACTTTAGGCGTTTTTTCCTGATGACAGCAAACAAGACCGCTATGACAATGATACCGACCACAAGTACACATGCACCAAGTATTATCCAAATTATGGATTTGTCCGAGTCTTGGCCAGCTTCTTTCTGTTTATCATTGTATTTACTGTCTTTATCGGCTTTTTCTTTATAAATATGAATAATTTCCTTATGATTAGCTGATGACTTACTTAGATTAATTAACATGAATTTCACGTTTATGATTATTATTTGATAATGTATTTTAACGCAAAGAAACATATTATATCTATATGAAATCAATTTGTATCAAGGGTACAAATTGAGATTTGTTTAGTAAAACTAAAAAGAGACGTGAGATGAACAGGTACATATGTAAGCTGTTAACAAGTATTATATCGGAAAGAAAATTGAATCATTTAAATGGAAACGCTTTAAATTATGAAACATAGTATTAAAAAACAAACGACATTCTTCTTTTCAAATTGTAACTTTTGTAAATTTGTAAATTTATCACTCTGTTTAACAAGGCACGGATTCTTGTTTTTGGAAACTAGAGTAAATTATTAAAAGAAAAACTACTAAAACAAACAAATGGAATGTAAAACCATTACCTATCATGTGTACAGTCAGATATTTGTGATAAACTTTTGTCTGATAGTAAACCTGGCACATAAAACGTCTGTTTGGAACTTCATCAGTATCAATATTTAATACGCAGTTTGGTGACAAGTCACATTGCTTCTTTGTTATGTTTTCATTACTTAACTCTTCAATCCATGATATATTTGAGGCGGGAACGCTTTCAGCTTCACATTTTACATGTTCCCGCTCTCCTTCAGAAATATTCAATGTCGATCCAGATATATTGAACTTTATAACTGGAGGGAATGAAATTTGATTTCAATACAAAATCATGTTTGTCATAATTAAAGATTGGTATAATCGGAATATGTATCTTGATGAAAAGCTCATATATACAGAAACAGATAAAAACACAAACGCAGCAACAAATAAATCAGAAAAAGGTTACTTAGATTACATTACAATGGAACAAAATATCCCAACTGCGATATTTCACATTCTAAATCTACGTTTGTAAATAAATATAATGCTTATTAAATTGTTGAAAAAAAGTGGCAGCGACTTACAAGTTTAAACGTTTTATTCGTCTTTTGAGCAACAATTTTTTATGCTTTTCAGGTGTCTATCTAAATATTAATTGTGATCTTTATCAACAGAATTAACGAAATGTCTAGAAACTTACAAGGCAGAAGTATTTTGACAGTGTCTGTAAGGTCAACAGGAAACTCGTCACACTCAACTTTACACGTTACATCTGTACCATTGTTTTCTTCACTGACATTCAAGTTTACTTCATACACAGTATTCCACGCACCATGGGGTAAACTTATATTCTCTGAAGACTTTTCTGATGCGATGATACCTTTTGGAGCTTTAAACTGAACGTTGCAGACTGGATTCGAGCTATACACAGTGCAAATAGCATACATTTGACTGTCTGCATCAACTTTGACTTCTAACATCACATCCGTTGGAGGAACTAAACAAAACAAGAAATTAAACATACATACCATTTACTGTTATTGAAATAATTTTCATTTAATACAATATACGTTTTCATGTTACGGGCTGAAAGTAAAAGTTGTTTATTCCAGATAATATTTGTTTGTTTTTCTTAAGAAAGTACACATGTTTTGAAGCAATATCATCACATTGCTAACATCAGCTTGTAATTACAGTAAAAACTTGCTAATGAGACCACTGAAGAGACTTCGCAAATAATAGCGTTTCTGTCCCATTAATGAGTCCGGTCAGACAGAATTAATCATGAATTACAAGTGAAAAGATTCTAAAATATAGGCGCACTCAGAAGATTATGAATGGAATTGGATAAACTGTAGTACACACAGAATTTTAAAGAAATCTTTTACAAAAAACTTACAAAGATAGTTAACTTGTTTTGGTGGTGAACAGTCCCGCACAATTTTGTACCATTCGTTATATCGACAGCACGTGATGTTTTCTTTGTTCCATTCTATTTTGAATGTGGTCAAAGTGATAATGTTGGTATTTAAAGATGTAGTCGAATTATAATAATGTGAGTTTGCAGTCGATACTTCTGAACCAGAAATACTTAAATACACATTCGGATTGGGTCTTCCATCATTCAACGTACATGTGATGTTAACAGCTTCTCCGTTTCTTAGAATTTCCGGCACCGAAAATTGAAACGTTGGTGGTTCTGTAAATATACAAATAAAGGTTGTATCTCCTTTAATAAAACAAAAATATCAAAGTAAAAAATGAGTGCGATTAGAATAATCAACTTATTTTGTTGATACATGCAGTTTTATTTCAAATGCAAATATCATTTTCTTTCATTTAAGAATAAAAGAAATAAAAATGTTTAAAAAAATGATAATAACATTTGGCATTGTGAGTTTTCAGAAGTGTAATAATATTCAAACATACCATCTAAATGCACATGAATTAGCATAATATACTTACTTGTAACAAACATCTTAGCAGTAACACTTAAAGGTGACGACAATGCATCGTTCATGACGGAAAATATCACATTTTCCATGTGATGGTGGTCCCTAACCGTGAAGAATACCATAAAAGTTGTTGAATTCAATTTTTGAGGAGGCTTTGTCTCATTTCCAATATACATGGTAACGTTTAGAGGACGGGAGCCACCGTGTATCTCACAGGCAAGTTTGAACATCTCATTATCCTCACCAACAACACAGTCAGTGCAATTTTCTATGTCTTGTAGACCTACTATTACAGGTACACTTGGTGGATCTAAAACATTATGCATACTATTTTTAACAATATAAACAGATAATATCCTTTTTGGTACATAAATATTTGGATATTTTGCTCTATACTATACTGATATCTTTAAACAAAGACACATTTAGACAGACCTGAAGATAAATAAATCTGTACACGCACTTGTTGAGTTTATGTATACATGTATTTGCACACTAAACAACGTTTCTAACGCAAAACCTATGTAATTTTTGTTAATTATAATCTAATTACTGATTCATTGTCTTGTAATGTACAAATAATAATAATAATAATAATAATAATTGTCGCTTACACCGGTTATTATTACGATACACATACACATCCGTAAATCTTTTAATTACGAACTACTATTTGTTATAAAAATATAACATTTTTGTTAAAAACGAAATAGTATTTGTAAAAAAAACATTTGTTAAAAAAGGTAATAACATTTGCTAAAAGCAAAATATTATTTACGAATGACATTTTGTATTTACGAAATGATATAACTAAATCAACGTGTCGTTAAATAATGAAATGGTATTTCGTAAAAGTGAAATAGCATTTTGTTACAAGAGCTGTTCAGAGGAAAGTTAATGTAAGAAAGAAACCTTATAGGAGTTATGGACCTTGAATAATGACCTTGCCTTATTGATGAAGAAGACACGATTTTAGTTTTAATAATATAAGTTCATAAATTTATAATTAAGTTTTCATGCAGAACTTAAAAGTAAGTACCTTCAGAAATTTTGAAGATTAAATACTGCATGCAAAACTTTAACAAAACATCAAGTTCAAATCGGACAATAGTTTTGTCAAAATTCGTGTAAAAATAAAAATGTCATAGATGTCAGTTTGTGGGCAATCGCATAATATAAATAATCATAATTAATGTGTTTCGCTCACATTACTTCAACAAGTAGAACTGGCCGCCCGTTATGTTTAAATAACTGCGTTACATTCATGTGCAAGAGAGTACTAAATGATATATTAAATTATATTAATATGTTGCGTTAGAATTGTCTTTCAATTGTTTATCAATATTACTTATACACTCCTTTATTAGTTTTTTTAAAATACAAATTGTATTTCTGCAGAAGTTTCTGCAGATGTTTCATCATATTTTTATGTTGCGTTAGAAGTATCTTTCAGTGTATATCAATATTACTTTTTACACTCCTTTTTATAAATAATAAATACAAATTGTATTTCTGCAGAAGTTTCTTATGGTCTTAAGATATATTTCAGTTTAGAAACATACACAAACCTGGTAATTTCACGGTTATAAAATCTGTGTATCTTGCGGAAGAGCCACAATAAACACCATAATCTCCATTCATAGAAATATTGAACATGAATATTGTCAACACATATTTATTATTTTGCTCAGATGTCTCTTCGTAACTACCACCAACCAATGACAATATTTTGTGTTTCCCTCCGACGGAATGTATCCATCTACGTTCGAAACTAGAACTATTTTGCATCACATCAGTTGACGGATAATATTCGATTTTCACGGTTCCATTAACAATCACCTTTTCAGATCTGAGGTAGACGAGTCCACACGAATTGTTTATAGCTTAAAATAAAATATAGTAAGGCAAATGCTAATTTAATTTGTGTTGATATAAACATTTTTGGTTCAGACAATAAATAATGTATCATATAAATAAATATTCAATAAGCAATTACAGTGAGATAATGTAAATATAAAAAAATGATAATTGATTATGGCTAGTTATAGATAGTGGCTACCTGTTTACTTATAAGCATCGAAATACATTGAAACATTAAAGAAAATTAAATATGCAGCAACAATATTTATTCTACAATACCTTCAAGCGTAAGTTCCCCAGCGTTCATCCAGCAATGTATAGTCTCATTATAATAATGAATACGGTAAAATCCCTCGTCTTGGTTTTTCTCACTGTCAGTTAAAATCAGGTAGTAAATCCTATTTTTCTCATATTGTATAAACTTGTTGTTTAAAGGAAGCGTTTTCCATTGCTCTATTCCATTCATGCTGCGCTGCCATTCAAGAATTGCATTTGGATCATACATGTCGGGGGAAAAAGAAAATTCGACATACCGTCCTAGTATTGTGGGTTTGTCAATAGTCAATTGACCACACTTACTCAAACCATCGTTACCTGTAGAATAATTCCATCATCAACTAAAGCATTCACATTTTATTTTACTGAATTCATGCCTCGTTAATATGATCATTACACTTTACCGATTTTCAAATAAGTCACCCCTTTCGAAAGTTATCGCTATATGAACCCATTCTTATATTCCATTGTTTTATACTGAAAACAGTTATTTTCATTTTTTTCTGATGTTTTTCTTGTCATATCGGCGGATATTTGATTTGTAACAACACGGAAAGAGAAGGAATATCACGGGGGAGGAAGTGTTACAGTAGGATAAAGACTTGAAATAAACAGGCCAATACTTGCTAATTGGCAAATTGTTTGAAAAATTTACTCAAAACTATCAGATTTTAAGCAAGAGGCGATGAAAAAATGGACTATGAATTAGTTTTTGACACATAATAGAATATGTAAGGCAAGCTGAATTATTAAATATTAATTTACCACCAAAACTCACTTTTTTCAATGAAAATTACCATTTTTGACGAATGTTTTTGCATTATATACAATAAATTTCCGACGAACCCCGTGACAGTTATCACAAGAAGTCATTGATAAGTTATCATAGGAACTCTATTCCTCGTGTAACACTTCCTCCCCCGTGAATATGCCGGTCTTTAAATACAGTTTGCAGCGGAAAATCAATGTAAAGCGCAAAGAAATTGTGATGACCAACATTGCTTCCTTGTTCATATTTTGAAAATGTCGGCATATTTCTGTTTCTTATAACATTTAAATACGTCACATTTGATGCAAGGAACATTTCCTTGCGATGCACGTGAATGAAATTGTCATTTGTAATTTTATCCCGCATGGTTGATTTTAATACGATCGCTTGGATTCAATTTGTTGATGTTATAGAAATAACAGTCCGAATATTATGTAAGAAAAGAGTGTTAACATAGATAAGACCTTTCGAAACAAGGTTTTTTAAGGGGTGACTAAGTAGAAATTTGGTTAAGTATATTCTATTTTGATTTTATATATAAATATGATTTAAAACAATAACATTTATAATAATAATATATGTCATAAAAATATTCTTCCTGAACGTTTTATAGGTACAAGGGGTATATTTTAATTAGTGGCAACAGCTCAATTTAACCATTATTAGCACATGAAAGTACATGGATTGTATAACCACTGGAAAAAATATAAATTTTTCTAACCAACAATCTATTCGCATGATGCGCACATGCAATAAAATATATGCAGGTCATTTCAATACATGTAGTTTTGTTAACTTGTTAAAAACATGGCCGGGTGACATAAAGATTTGAGAGAGGAGCAGAAATATTATTGCAAAATTCAAGAGTTATGCGGTAAATGCTCGTCAGAAATCAAATCAGATCTATATTAAGTTTATGACAAAAATGACCTTCCATATCGTACAACTGTCAGGTGGGTGTAAACGTTAAAGGAAGGGAAAACTAATGTTTAAGATGATCTTTGCCCTGGGCAGTCAATTTCGGTTACCTCTAAAAAAGACACCAGCACTGTCAACGCCATAAATGATTAAGATGCAAGATTTACCGTGAAGAAATAAGTGAGATATCGGGCCTAAGTGCGTCATATGAAAAGTGTGTGTCCACTGGATCCAGCATTTGTCTTCCTCAACTGTTCACCATTCTCATCGATTCGAAAATTTGAGAAACACTTGATATAAATTGCCTCTATGATTTCAAACATATTAAGTGACATATAAATTTGATAAACCCGACCTTTAAATTAGAAAAAAAACTGTATAACTTGCATCAGACTTCGTGAAGATAAATATGATTTTGATGATGATGAAATTTTCTACGATGGGTGTAATGATACTTCCCATGCTGATGATGGAAATGATAAAGAATTTTGACGATGAATGTAATAATTTAAGTGCTGATGATTATGAAGTGAAGTTAAATGATACTGATTTTGATGATGATGATGGTGATGACGAAAGAGGTAATCATGGTTTTAAATGAAGACGTTTGAGTTGGTTTGTTTATTTAAATGGCGGACGTAATGATCATTGCAATGACGATGATCGAGGTGATGCTGATTTTGATAATAATGGTTGTCATCATCATGATAACGACTGCAATGATGATGGTGGCTGTAATTATATTTTGATGATAGAGGAGTTTTAAATTATGATTTTGAAGATGACTGGGATGAAAGTGATGAAAATTATAAAGTGATGATGATGATGATAATAGTGAGTTTGATGATTATGGGCATGATGATGCGTTTGATAATGATAATGTTGATGACGATTGAGGCAAAATTGTTATTACCTTTGGTGGTGAAATTGATGATGATCTAAGCGTTGTTTATTAATAATCATTTTTTTTTAAATTTGTCTTTTGACGTATTATCTGTGATATGCAGGCTTCATAACCTCTGATCCCCTTTCAAAATTCCATTTTATCTAGTTCCGCCAATTGTTTTCTGGTTTTTTACTTGGGGACCATATGCCGCTTTTCATTGAATGGCACGAAAATGTGACATTGAAGGTTCTATGATAACCACCATATGAACACATCTGCGAATGTATCAAAATTCAAAATCGTATCAGTTCATGTTAAATGTTGAATTCTGCTAAAGCCGGTGCTAGGGGGCGTGGACGGTAATTTGCACTTTACAGTACCGTCCATGAACATGCTCAATCACACCGAGCCTGCAACATTTTCAATTTTGCCGTGTTGGGCTTTCTTCATGAATTCTTATTTTCTATATTTCATGATATTGAGAGAGACAACATTTTTAAAATTGATGCACGTTGTTGAAGAATTAAGCTTACGAAAGCTCTATTTATTTGTATAAAGTTCTGATATAAACTTATTTTCGTCACATGATAAAAAGGACTCACATGAAAAAAAAACTCGATTTGGGATTATTCCAATATTTTTCATTATTTTCGGTTAATAACCCATTACCTCATATAGACGTCTGTTTACGCCTTTTCACCCCAACCCTACTTTTGAAGCCTCAAATAGTAAACAAAATTCCCTATTTAAACCCAGACACTTGTTTTCGCGAGAAATGGTGTTAATATAAGTAAATAACACTTTTTCGGCACCATTCCCTATCAAATAGATACATCAAGGCGTGGCAAGAAAGAGCATAAGCCCATTCTGTTTGGGGGTTTGAAGGTGGTCGGCGGACCCCCTCATCTCTAAGAAAATTTTGGACTTGTGAGAGGCTAAAAATAATCCCAGGTCAATCATAAAGTAACGTGTAACAAACGCCGAAAAGCTTTCGACTCTATCTCAATCAATTGAGAAGTTACATCACTTAGAAATCAGTTTTGATGGAAACATTAACGCAAAATAGTGATTTTGAGTAATTTTTAGATGTCCCTTTGTTGTCATGGTAGCAGGAAATTTAAGATTAAGTATGTGGTTACAATGGTCATGTGAACATTAGTGCCAAGGTTGAGCTGTATTGAAGCTTTATTTATAGTTTCATGGCAATTTGAGTTTGAAACAGGAGTCTTTTCAGTCATGTGTCTATGCTCCGTTTTTCACAGAATGCTCATTAAGTAATGAGTGAATGACATAGCCAGTTGTGCAGGCTATCAGAAGGTAGTGATTCTGAAATTTTTTACACCTTGAAAAGTTTGTGATTGGTAGATACCACAATTGCTCATTCAGCAGCTAAGGAACCCACATACTTAGTACGCGGACACTCTTAAGAAATACAAAGGCTACAACACTTTGGTTATTGTTAACAGGTGTCTTAGTTCATGAAGCCCAGGTAAACATTTTTGTGGTACATATAACGTCTGATTTAAGCAGTAGAATCGACAAATATGCTAAAGCAGTAGAATAGAAAACAAAAACAAACAACAACAAAAACAAAAACAATCACCCCAATAAATTGAATATACCCATTCACAACAAGAGCAACGAAAACTCTGTATAATCAAGGTAACAGAGGTTATAAGTAGCTTAAGAATGTATGTTGTTGTGTAAGTGTCATGTCTGTCTGGTCAAACGGTCATTGCTTAATTGAAATTGAACACAGTATTGAAGAAAATGAAAGTTTGTTATACAGTCCGACCCCGGTTATTCGACAACCCATTATTCGAATACCCGGCATTATCCGAAGTTGATCTACGGTCCCGTTTTCATCTCTATGTAAACTAATATAAATACCAACGTATTATTCGAAATGCATTATCCGAATACCCCCTATTTTTCGAAGCAAAATTTCGGTCCCTTTTATATCATTATATAAGAATTTCACACCTATTATTCGAAGCCAGACTAATTGGCACTAATTGACTCGATGACCGTCCCGACTTGTGAAAAACTTTGCGGAAAAACTTCAAACAACGGTGCATGTATTTAGTTAATCGTGATAATAACGATTTGCGAGTACATTTTCAACTTTAATAATTACCGAACATAAATTGTACGCTTTTAATTGGACGGTAAAAAGTGTTCAAAATAATTATTTAAATTAAAGAATGAAACTAAACAAATGAAAATAAACTGTGATATTAATTGGACAGTGTTCAAATTAAGATTTTAATTACAGAATGGATTGAAAAAAATAAACAAATAAAAAAGACAACTAGCGAGCTGTGTCATGTTTTTCTTTATAAATGTGAATTCCCAGTTTCTATTTCAAATCTGTGCAATATTTCTACGTTAGCACAAGATATTCTGGCTGAGCAATCTTGGATGTTTAATATTACCGAAATGTGTCTGTGAAAATTACATTTAGAAGTGAAAAATAATATGACTTTTCAAGTTGCTTGTTTATATTTTGACGAAGATGAAATATTTATATTGCTTGTATAATGTTGAATACATTTGTAATGTATGTACATGTATATCTATGATTTAAATCCTGCGCTTGTTCTTTTCTCTTATACAGAAGATGACAGCGATATTTTTAATGTTCATGCATGTTTATATTAACCTATACGCTATATGGAAATATAAAAATGCAAGTAGTTATGTTTAAGTTAACCATAAAAATATTTTAAACATTTATCATTGTTTATTTGTTTTTTCGATTGATTACCGGTAACAGATGAGTTGTAAACTTTTAATTTCGCTAGAATTTGCGATATGGTCAAGTGGTGTAGTTTTCGTCTATCACTATGTTCGGATTTGGATTATTCGAACCCATCGATTTTTCGAAGTAAATTTTCAGTCCCGGGAACTTCGAATAATCGAGGTTAGACTGTAATAACAAACGTCCAAGCAATTGCATCTTATGCAAAACAACAACTCTCAGTCTAACGTTGTGAAGCTTTATTATTTTGTTTTTGTTTTTTGTTTTGTGTGTGTCTGAAATGAAAAACAAATGAAACAAAGTCGGGAAGTTCCCTTTTTGGCTATGCCATTTTTCAGTGCTCATAAAACAAAATAATATTGATACAGTCGAAACTTTCATTATAGCTTTATTCTTTGATTGATGGTTGCCATTTTAAATAATATTTGGTCATTGTTCAGTACTCGGTCAACCTTAACGGGTTTAAATTTCTTGTATGACTAACCACTGATTATAAATTTTACCGCGAGGGGTCGACCGACTACTAATCTGAACCAGTAGTAAGGGTTAAATGATCATGAGACTCAGTGTATGATATCAATTCCTAGAACAAAATAGAAACAAGCGACACTTGTAAAATATTTTAATAAATGTGCATCAATTATTATTTTTATGTGTTTATATAATTAGAATTGATCATATTAGGCCATTATCAAATGATACAGAAACAAAATGCAAAAATTACCGATTATCAAAGTAAGGCCATTTAAAGGTCAAGGTCAGATCAACCTTTTAGAATGCAATGTCCAAAAGGTTGTTTTGTTTTAGTATGAAAATATTGGATTGATATGTTACCAAGTTACAGCCAAAAAAAGTGATTGATAATCAGTGGAAATGAAATAATTTGTGCTTCCAGGTCAAGGTCATACATGGGACAATTAAGTCATTCAATTATAAATAACAAAGTTAAAGCCAAAAGCTTAAAGAAGAAGAAAAAAAAAAGAACATTTCTTTGATTTGACATTGATAGTCAAGGGCACCTTAAGGTCAAGTTACGTCTAAAAAATTAAATTTGTTTGGAAGCAATTATTGTTTTTGTCCAAGTTTAAATCAGATCCGTATATGATTAACTAAAAAGTGACAACTTAACAAAAAATCATAATATTATCTTGACGGTCAAGGCCATTTAAAGTTCAAGTCCAAGTCATACTTTATGAAAGTCTTGTCCAAAATGTTGTTTTGGCAAAGTATAAAGATATTCCATTAATCAATTACCACGTTACAGTCAATAGCAGCAAAATCAGTGATCATTCAATAATACAACCTCAAATGTCAAGGTCAATTTGAGTTTTATATACATAAAGGTCTCATCCTTAAAATTGTTCTGTTATAATATAAAGTCAATCCATTCAATAATAATAAAGTTAAAGCCAGTTACAGAAAATAAAAGATTGAAATTTCAATAATGACCTTCAAGGTCATTTATGTGAAGGTCAAGGTCTGACTAGTTACTCTGAAGGTCTATCCTGACATAATAATAACTGTAACAGTACCTATATTTATTATTTCCCATAACAAGTCGAGCTTATAAATGAGGATTAACAATGGAGAATATTTTTTTTAATCAGACCTTTATCCTGATCGTTAAATCTAAATGAGCACAAGACTTGCATTACAAAACCGATACTCTCTCTATATACAGCAAAGCTGACGAATACATCAGGTGTTTAACAGTAGCAAGCTATAACCATTTATTCATTTATTCCGTTCTATTTAAATGTAACATTACGACAACATTTGTTTCGAAAACAAGTCTGACCCCCTTAATTAAATGCAAATTACATTATATACTACAATAGGTATCATAGCTTATAGTTCAGCCGATTCAAATTCGCTAGAGCTGATGAGAGTTTGTTCCTGCGCTCCTATTACAACATGAGCATATTGTGAAAAATGGCTGTTTTCATTGAAAAGCCTTAAGTTACAAGTTCGAATTGCTATAAAACTATGAACAAATGCTTCGATGCTAAGCAAACATAGCACAAATGTAAACAGCAAGTTTTATTAATTACACTATGTGACCACCTATAGTGTTTAAAATTTTAGACATGGCATATCTACTTTGTGGAGTTAAAACATGTTTATTTTCTTTTTACAAAACGACTGTGTAGCAAACATCAATATTTAAAAAAGATACATATTTGCTCACCACATTTATTGATACCACACCTGTCCCACGTTCCCGATATTAAACACCAGGGTTCGTTATGTCGTACAGAACGACAGAAGTTAGCTGCGTCTGACGTTGTGGCATCTGGGAAGTCACTCGCATTGTATGTACTAGACTGATCCCATCGTAAACACGGTATTCCATTAACAGTCGTCTGCTGATGGCCGTCGTACTCCGAAACTGTAGTGTTATAACAGTCTAGAACTACTCCTAATGGGTAGAGTAATAAACAATTAAAGTAGACCTTGGCTAATGAGCATTATAAGGAACTGTAAAAATGACAGCATAGGGCAGTTATATGCCTTAAAGATATACCCTGCTCATCTTTGAGTAAAATTTTTTAATCAAAGAAATTTGTTAAATCTTACTGAATATGTCTAATTTGAATTAAAAATGAATTAACTATGTATTGGAAGTCACGTTCCCTATTACAGGACAAGTAAAGTTGGTCTTCTCTTAAAAAAACTGCCAGTTTCTTTAACACACTATTTATTCATATTGTGACCACCTATAGTGTGTACAGTTTTAAACATGACATTTCTACTTTGTGTGAAGTCAAAAAATTTTATATTTACAAATAGACCGTGTAGCAATTACCAATAATTCCTGATATCAAATTTGAGCATAGTATATCTTTAAAGGTCACCTGTATGCAAAGTTAAATAAAATTTAACGTGTGGTTTTGGATATATTTCTAAACTAAAACTTTGCTTAATTAGCAGAGTTTTTTTTCAGAAATGAGGAAACTCTGAATAATCTATAATATCATCATTATGAAAATTGTTTTTCTATTGCTCATTGTTAAGAAACAAATTATAACATTCAAGTAACAAATTACACGAGCAAAATGATTGTTTCTAAACAAAATGATTTTTAATATGTATAAAATGTTACCGTACCCACCACTTTAAATACTTGTCTGACCATTTCCAAAAAAAAAGTTTTATTCAATATATCCCTTAAATTATCACAACAAGGGGCTGTTTTCAAATTTTGCTTTTTTTAAAAAAAAATATAATGGTTGATCGTGCGAAATATAAAATACTTTTACCGTGTAGTTTTTATTTTATTAAACTTTGAAAATATCTGGTATCATATTTTTCATTAAATTTGGCATTATTTAGCAAATTAATACCTACAATAATTTTATGATTAAAACACTTTTTACCTCCATAAGGGATCTGAGAGATACATAAATAATGTTAAAAAGAAAAATAAAAAATTCCCCTTCTGGGGTTTGAGCCCATGGTCTCAATGTCAATGCAGTATTTGCTGTCTCCGAAATGGAAAAAAAACGGTATACTGAAATAAAGTGACCCATAGAATAATGAACCGCCCGATCTATATTTTTTAAGTATATCGACTCCCCGGTCATAAAATTATGACGCCGGTCATTGTATAATGTCCAACCCACATGAAGTAAAATGATCCTCAACCTGTTTTAATAGAGACCACTTGTCAAATGTTTTTATTTTCAAAATATAATAAAATTTAATGACGAGTTGCTAAAAAGAAATGAAGGAAGAAGTTATTCATGGCGTAATTAATTTAATATCTGACTATTTTTTATTTCAAATGCAGTAGCTGTTAGTGGAATGATTTTTACATAATGAATTTTTTTCTCATTTGGTTTTGCACTATATTAGTTGATTTTACTATAGAACCACGAAACAAATTTATTTCTTGACGTTAATTTGTAAGTGTTCTAAAGAAGCTTTAGAAATAAAAAAAAATATTTACAAGAATACGTTTTGTATAAAAGATTGATAAGATATGGTTCTGAAATAAAAGAAAAATCAAAGTAAATATTTCAATTTGAGCGGCTGGCTAGTGGTTAAGGTGTCTGTCTCTAAACCAAGAGGTCAGGGGTTCGAACCTTTCTCTGTTCACGACTATGTTTCTTCATATGGAATAAGTATGTACACATATAAAAAGGTATTTTTGTATAATGACAGGGAAGTCTGTGTTCCATTCGTTTCTCCGGACTAGATTTAAGGCGCAAAAACTTTTGTAATAGTAACTGTACATCATAATTGGGTTTAAGTCTTCTAACTTCTATCATTATAATAGTGATTGGGTCAATTTCTCATATGAGTAATAAGTTCAACTTTAATTATGGATGATAAGGTCGACTTTTATTATGAGTGATTACGTAAACTTCTATTAATTTGTCGCCTCTACGGATTAGTGGCGACATATAGGGATCATTCTCCGTTATAAGTCCGTCCGTCCGTCCGCTCTCACGGGACAGTTATAATGTGACTAGAGGGATAATAGGTAACTGTTCTTTATCTTTTCGCAATGCTCTTTTATGTGGCTTTTTTCTTCTTGTGGCTAAAAAGAACAATAGAGAGACCAATAGAGTAGCCACATTATTACTTACCCGTGAGAACGTCCATCCGTCACAAAACGTGTCCGGACTACACCTCAGAAATTTCTGATGCAATTTCATCCAGACTTTCTGGAATGATTATTACAAATTATAGTCGCGCATATCATCAGAATTTTCCGGTTTAACGGTTTTTGTCGGGACTATAGCACTTTAATATTTTTCATTTTTAAAAGTTGTCCGGACTACTGCTCTTGTACCACTTATGCAATTTCAGTGAAACTTTAAACAATTGATTTGTAGCTCAATTCCTTGTGCATATTGCATGAGTTTTCCGGTTGTTTTTGTTTTTAATGATTTTTATTTTTTAAGGTTGTCTGGACTACTACTCTTATACCACTAATGTCATTTAAATGAAAATTAATAGGATTGATTGGTAGATCAAGTACTTGTGTATAACTTACAAGGTCTTCGCTTTAATGATTTTTGGCTGACTAATTGACCTTGAATAAAAAAGATTTTTTTTTGGCGTTACCAGCTTTACAGAAGTTTGCCTGCACTACTCCCCAGAAGGAGTTCATAAAACTTTTAGGGGAGTGATTAATACCATATCTAGTTGTGCATCTCATCAACATTTTTTATTTTATTGATTTTTATCAGAGTTTTGACCCTTTAATGATTTAGATTTTAAAATTTGTCGGGACTATTCCTGCTATGCAATGTCAATGAAACTTTACAGGATTGTTCGGTAGTTCAAGTTCTTGTACATACTACTCATGTTTTAAGGTTGTCTGAAGGATTTTTTGCCGAAGTACGAACACTGATCGCTCTTGTGAGTAATTAGATCATTTCTTCCGAGTTATTAGGTCAACTTTTTATGATAAGGTGAATATAGTGTGTATTATTTTAAACTCATAATATTGTCAAAGAAGGATTCTCTTTTAGTGGGGAGTCAGTATTCTTTAATGAAAATGAACCCCGGCCATCCTTTATATGAATATTGACATTTCCAGGCATAATATTATGACCCACTACTCAACTTTTACGATGCGAATTTAATACTGTTTAAACCGGTGCAATTGGAATAAGAGATGCTGCACCTTATATCTCATGAATAGAGTCAATCAATCAATGAAAAGATTCATGTAAATCAGCCAATGTAAAATTTAAATCTTCATATATTCTAGAATCTAAGACTACAATGTAGCTCATAGGGAAGGTCTTTGTCATACAAAAGTCAAAAACAATGCAATTACTAATATTGCGACATCAAAAAAGGCTTCCAGTGGTTGATATTCAGTTTTAGGGGTCAATATTCTACAGGTTTCTGAGGGGGTGCTTTTTCTTCAGAGAGACTCGGTATGTCGTAGAATACGGGGTCAACTTTTTCATAATAGAATAATGACCGCGATGTCATTATTCTACAAGTGTCACTACTTCGTTACACCGGTTATGCATTTGCAGTATTACATTTCTTACATCAAAAAAGTGTTAAGGCAACTTTTCTTTAAAATGTTAAATATCAAAGGAGTATCATCGTTTCATAGCAGCATTTGTATCAAGACATATCATAAAACGTTAAAATAAAGTGACAGATACAATAAAACTCCACCTACCGTTGCCTGTCATCATCACTGTTGATAATATAGCCAAAATTACCGTGCACTGAGAGGAAATATTCCTTGACATTTTATATATAGTATAGTATCCAAATTATTGTTTATTAAGATAGAATACACAATTTCAAAAGAAAATGAAAAGTTTATTACTGTAACTTTTAAAATTACTAATGTTTTAAATAAACCTTTGTTTACGATAACATGTAGCGGAATGAATCGTGGGTAAGATCTAATTGTTTTTCAAGTGTGTGACATCCGGCTCACGAAATCGACTACTAATACTCCATCCAACACTATGAATGTAGAGTATATCACATCATATCTGTTGTTTCCCCTGTAATTATCATCAAACACACCTAAAGTGAAAACTTCCTCAATCATTATTTAGTATTAAACTTTTCGTTACATTCGATTAAGTTTTTGGATCAGATAGGTCTAATGGTTGTAGATGATATTGTACTGTTTTGAGGTGGTACAAATGATCGAATGATTACAAATATATTACGTTTAAAAAATCTTACTAGTATTTACTTATATTTTTTTATGTTTGTATTAAAACGAGCAATATTGCAAGTGATGGTAATTGAAACCCACGTCTTTTCAAGGAGACCAGATTTACGATAATTGACCTTGAAAGTTAGTCATGAATTCCCCTGAAAGAATTGTAATAACCTAGTCGTTATAGTGTAAACTCCTACAGGATAGTTTTATTTCCGCTTCCGAAGTGTGTGCGTGCGCGCGTGTTTTTGAGAGCGTGCGTGTGTATGCGAAGGTGTTTGATTGCAATGAAGGTTTTAAGTATCTAACGACATCGGCCCGCGGCTGTCAGTACAGACCTGAAAATGTTACTCGATGGTACATGTAACTGTTTGCAGTGGTAAACAGTTTGACTGTCGAGTTTCCGCTAGTTACCCGTGACTTAGATATTCCAGTTTGTATAAGCAGTCGGTGTTTTATCCTACATATTCATCATAATTCGGTAAGAAGTTGTGACAAATAATATTTTCAATAAGCATTTTTTTATAGTAGCGTTCTTAGCGCCGGTTTAAACAATTGTAAATCCTGTCTGATATTTAAGAACTTGCTGATATTATGCGCATAAAACAAAGAACAATTATGTTTTGGGCAACATCTGAAAAGTAAGGAAGGTAACAATAATAATTAAAATAATAATAATAGTAATAACGATGATAATCATAAAAATAAGAGGTGTCACAGGAGACAGCGAAACTCAACTAATAAAATACTGGACGCAGTAAGGAAGACAAAACTAGGAAAAAATCAATTATGTATTATCATCTATTAGGTAATAGTAAAAATATCATTATTTACATAAATTCCAAGATCAAGGTGAATAATTCTGTAAATAGTCACACTAGAGTTATGAGCCTTGTCACACAACATGTGTGTAATGATAAGAAATATATATTTGATGTTTGAAGTAGAGTCCTTAAAAAGTAAAGAAGTTATAATATTTCTTAAAAAAATCCTAAGTTCAAAGAAAGATAAATCTGAAAATATTGCTTCAAGAGTTAAAAACCTTGTCACATACAATGAAATTGATGATAAGGAATAAATATTTGAAGTTTGAGGTAGAAACCTTTAAAACTAAAGAAGTTATAATAAAATATAACATTTTTCAAGTAAAATAATCTAAGTTTATAGGGAGATAATTTTTGCAATATTGGTGCTAGAGTTATGAACCTTGTCACATAACATGTTGTTAATGATAAGGTACATATATTTGAAGTATAAAATTGATCCCTTTAGAAATAAATAAGTAACAGTAAAAAATATTTTTTTAAGGAAAAGTTCAAGGGGAGATAAATCTAAAAATATTGGTGCTAGAGTTATGACCTTTGTCACATAAGATGTGGTTGATGATAAGGAACATATATTTGAAGTATGAAGTTTATCCCTTAAGAAATAAACAAGAAATAGTAAAAAACAGTATCTTTAAGGAAAATTCTAAGTTCAAGGGGAGATAAATCTAAAAATATTGATGCAAGAGTTATGAACCTTGTCACATAAGATTTGATTGATGATAAGGAAAATATATTTAAGTTTGAAGTTGATACCATAAGAAACGAAAAAGTTATAGTGAAAAATATTTTACTGTACCAAAACTTTAATCTGAAATCTGGACGCGGACGCCGGGCGAGTAGGACAGCTCTCCATATACTTCGTATAGTCGAGCTAATAATAAAGTCATTATTTAGTAGAATTGTCTAATGCCTGACTGTCAATAGAAAGACTTACAGACACACCATTAGGCTTATATCATTTGATATGACTGAACAATGTGAGAAAATCAGGGTCTTCCAAAAAGAACGACACTTAATAAATATATGACAAATGTGTCATTTTTCACAACTTTGTTTTAAACTTCCTAGACCATGCAACCACATTTTACTGATTTTTATTTCTGTTTGAAAGAACACAAGTAAATTTATGACCTACCATATGGCATTTTTTCACATATTTGTTTTAATCCCGACAGCCGACATTCACTGACAGCTTTGTTACTGAACTGTTTACATCAAACATATTGAACTCTAAAAAAGTAGGAAACTTCCACTCAGGACAATTATTCCAGTAGGCAGGTTTGTGATTCTGTGAGATATTGT
Source organism: Ruditapes philippinarum (assembly GCF_026571515.1). Taxonomy (NCBI): domain Eukaryota; kingdom Metazoa; phylum Mollusca; class Bivalvia; order Venerida; family Veneridae; genus Ruditapes; species Ruditapes philippinarum. The sequence continues at coordinate 22,279 of NW_026852002.1, forward strand.
TATGGAAACAGGCCTACCCAGCCAAAAATTGTTTGTTTTACTCAGTAAGGCCATTCTTCCTATGAAGTTTGAAGTCTCTTTCTCAAATGGTACTCCGGTATTTTGCTGAAATGTTTCATATGCAAGGACAGGACGATGTGCTCTTTACATTTGACCTTCCGATCACAAAAAAAACGTTTGATATGAGTAACCACTTTATGCAATTTGAATTCTTTGTTGACGAATGATTCTCCATTAATTTATAAAAAAGTTTTCACATTATATGTTAATCTAACCTAACAAACACAAAAGCAATCAGTGACACATTCCAAATAAGAGGTATCAATTAGCTTTGGACTTATCTGCCATCCAAGTTATCTCATTCAACTTACAGGCGGACATTTACAGATTGTATATTTTATCTTCTCATCTTTAAAAATATTATGACAAAAATATGAAACAAAATATTAACTATTGGAGATACAGGCCAACAGAAATATGGCATTTCATTTGAAACTCGAAAAGAGAGGACCATGATAGTCTAACAATGCTCATCTAAATGCCTATCTTGGCTAAGTTGTGGGGAAAATGCCTTAACCCTGGAATATGTAGTTAGGAGATTTCAGGTCTGTGTAACATAAGCATCGTCATAGATGAATTTTGTACAGGGCCACTCTGGAGCTCTAAATGACAACTATCATGACATCTTACCGAATCATTTAAGTTCTTACAAGGAAGACTTTGATGTGTTTTCCTATACCAGTCTATATATTAAACAAAGTGAGTCCAATCATCTTGACAATGGGGGTAAGGCTGAATAACTTCAGAAATGGGCACCACGCCATGTTGCATGCAAAATATCTGAACCCTGTACGTGTTTATGTCTGACCATTTTTTATAAGTATGTTAATATGTTCCTGGAGCGGTGACAATTTTGATTCTAAAGACATTCTTTATACAATTTTTGTAGAGGAACATTTGGCAAAGCTACATACCAAACGCAAAAAAGCATCTTGAGCTTTTGACACGCGTGTGTCGTAGAAAAAGAGTTAAATCCCCGTGCAATTCTATCTCGGGGTGTGACTAATTTTGTACGACGTATGTTTATTATAATACTCAACTTTTCCTAAGCACCATCTGTTTGAGTGTGAATATTTCTTTGATATTTTAACTAACGCCTTGCGAAAGGTTTTAAATGTTGATTTACTGTTTTATCAATTCAGCTGAAGAACGAATTTAACCCTATAAATGAGTTTTACACCAATTTTGTGCTAGAGAAGAGGATGACCCCCCCCTCTTTGAGGATTTCAGTACATGCAGCGTGTTTTCCAAATTGGTTAAATTGTTGTTGTTGTTCTTTTGCTGTTGCTTTTTTGTTGCTGTTTTTTTGTTTACAGTTTTATACTTAATACCGTGTGTGTGACCCTTGTCTGTCAATGACAGCTTTGCAGCGCCTTCTTATACACCCTATTAGGTTTCTGATTGGTTTAACGGATATGGCTGGCCATTCTTGACCCAACATGGGTCCAAGCTCCTGGATGGTTCTTGTTGAAGCTGACGGGCTGAAATTATAACCTGCAGCTCATTCCACATGTGTTCTTTTGAGTTAAAGTTAAGTTAGCGAGCTGGCCAGTCCATGCGCGCAATAGACTCCCTCTCTAGGTGGTCCTGGACCACCCTGCCTCTATGGGGCGAGAATTATCGTCCATTAGAATAAACTGATCGCCGCTTGCTCCAGCATACAACCTTACCTATTTGTCTAAGATGCCGTCCATGTATCGCTGACCTGTCAATGTGCCTCTATTTTGCACAACCAGGTCGGTTCGTCCATCCCAGGTGATTCTTCCCCAAACCATAACTGACCCACCTCCGTAGCAGTCATGCTAAGCAATATTTGCAGCCTAACACCGTTCACCTCGTCTTCTCCAGACTCTAGCACGCCTATATGTTAAGTCTAGGCAACACTTGGTCTAATCAGTGAATATAACGTGTCACCAGTGTTGCATGGTCCACAGTGTATGCTCCATGGTCCATTCCAAATGAGCCTGGCGATGTCAATGCGTCAAGGGGATACGTATGCAAGGTCTTCTCGACCGAAAATTATCTTCACGCAGCCTTCTACGTACCGTCTGCATGGAGAACGCACTCCTGCAGCATAAGCAAGGTCATTTCGAAGAGAAGTTGTTGTCGAAAACCTTGCACGATGTGCTTGAATGACCAAAAAGCAGATCCTTAGCTGGTGTGGTGACCCTTTGCCGACCTCCAGCATGCCTCCTGGAGGGTGTACTAAGTTGCAGGTATCTCTCCAAGGCTCTGGTAATGACGGTGTGGTGTACAACAAGTGCCGCAACAAACTGGCGGAAGGTGCCCACTCCCCATTCCCCTCGCAGCACCAACCTTACAGACCTTCATAACTCTGCTTCTCTCAATGCCCCTAATGCTAGCATTTGCCATATCGAAGTGACAGATGCCACTGAATGGCAATAAGCCGGTAATGTCGCCGTATAACAAAAGACACGTGATTGTACAAACCATCAAAAAATGAAAATATTGGGGTGCATGTTTTCCATGCTACCTAGACGAGTTGTAACGGATTCATGTCAGGGGGCTATCTCAAAAAATTGCTGAACCATTTTTTTTCCAAAATTGGAAAGAAATCTGTTTCATACTTGTGATAATATAAAAATAAAACTCTGGTGCTTAGCAAAAGTTGAGTAGTATATTAAGATAAACTTTGTAGAGGACTACGTCTCTGGGTATTGTAGTTTCTGCCGAAGATTGTTTAAGAATTCATTTTTGTCTCTTTTAGCCTTTGTGACATCCTTATGCATAAGACCGGAACCATTTATATATACTAATTGTAGAAGACTATAGAATAATCATTACATGGACATCGATCACGCAACCTAAAAAGCTCACCTTCAGGCTCTTCTGGCTTAGTGATTTAACACAACAGTGAAAAAATCCATAAAATAGACTTTATTGTTCACAAATATTTGTACAGCGAGAATTAAAACATCAAAATATATTATCATCAACTATAAACAAATAAAGAATACAATCAAAACTGACACAATAATGTTGTGCACTGTATCCAATTAACAGAAACCTCTGCCGTCTTAAAAGTTTAAACATTATACTGTCATTACACAAAAACCTTTCAACATTAAACCCTTGAAACAAATTAACATGCATGACCAATAAATTAATTTGCTTCACTCACAAATTACCTTGATTGTCCTATAAATCAACTTAAAAACAGCATATAATAGTTTATTTTCAAGTGACATTTTTTTAAAATTTAATTTACAAGAATTTACTACACCATATGAATATGCTAACTGTTCACTTTATAAAGACCTATATAGAAATACATAAAACCTTTACTTTTAGAGAGGAAAATGAACATAGCTCAGATAAAATGATTTCTACCAAAACTCTAAATGAAAATAGGATGAAAATACAACAAGAGGGCCATGATGACCCTGAGGTCGCTCACCTGTATATATTGCCCCCCCCCCCCTCTTCCCATGAGTGGGGCTAGTTTAAACCCCAGGGCTTTTATTTGAACAACCTTGGAAGACACCCATTAAAAGATGTTTCATGATGTTTAGTTTTTACTACACAAATGTAAAGGAAACAATGACCTGTCCCCCCACCCGGCAGGGCCAATTTTAACCCAAGGGCTTTTATTTAAACAAACTTGGTAAACACCCATATGAAGATGTTTCATGCTAAATATCTAAGCTCTAGCTCATTGGGTTTTTTAAAAGAAGATTTTTTAAGTTTTTACTATACACATATAGTTTAAAATAATGACACCCCAGGGGCGGGGCCAGTTTTGACCCCAGGGCTTTTATTTGAACAAACTTTGTAGACACTAACTAGAAAATGTTTCATGATTATTATCTAAACTCTAGCTATTTGGGTTTTTTCAAAGAAGATTTTTAAGTTTTTGCTATACACATATAAGGAAAATCAATGACCCCCGGGGCGGGACCAATTTTGACCCTTGGGCTTTTATTTGAACAAACTTTGTAGACACTCACTAGAAGATGTATCATGCTTTAAATCTAAACACTAGCTATTTGGGTTTTTTTTAAAGAAGATTTTTTAAGTTTGTACTATATGCATATAGGGAAAATCAATGACCCCCTGGGGCGGGGCCAATTTTGACCCCAGGGCTTTTATTTGAACAAACTTGGCAGACACTCATTAGAAGATGTTTCATGCTTAATATCTTAGCCCTAGCTCTTTGGTTCTTTAAAAGAAGATTTTTTAAGTTTTTACTCTATGCTTATAGGGAAAATCAATGAACCCCTGGGGCGGGGCCAATTTTAATCCCAGGGCTTTTATTTGACCCATCTTGGTAGACACTCTCTAGAAGATGTTTAATCCCAAATATCTTAGCTCTAGCTCTTTGGGTTTTTTTAAAGAAGATATTTAAAGTTTTTTCTTTCGGTTGCCATGGCAACCAGAGTTCTGCATGGAATTAAATTCTTTAAACAATTTTTAAAAGTGACCACCAAAGGAACATTCCTGTGAAGTTTTGATGAAATTGGCTTTGTGGTTTATGAGGAGATGTCATTTAAAGTAAAAGTTTACGGACAGACGACGAACGACGACGGACGGACGCCGGACGAAAAGCGATCACAAAAGCTCACCCAGTCACTTTGTGACAGGTGAGCTAATAAAAATCGGTAATTAAATCAAGCATTTGATATCACAAAAACTAAGGTTATATACCCGTCTTGCTGGCACATAGATTGTACTGCCACTGGGACTTGTATATCTTTAAAGGTTTAAATGTGAGAAAATCTTACTTTTACAGAACCATTTATCTAACATATAATTTTGGTCATAAACTATAAAGAACAACCTAACATAAATATTGGCCCCACAGAACAACAACAACATTTCCAGTAGAAATCAACTATCATGATACATATAGAATAAATGCCAACAACGTATGAGTGACATTTAAACATTAGTTTGTGTTTTTAACTAATGCTCTATAAACAACTGTTGAAACATTTTACATAAATCATAACATGATGAAAATAGTTCTATTTTATTTTTGCGTAAAAGGTGTTGCACAATTTAAATAAACAAATAGCCATTTCACAGCCAATCAATATAGACTGAGCACTTAAGATAATGCACAGAATATTGGAATAAATATTTACACGTCTTATATTACATAAAGATCAATAAACCAAATGACATCATGAACTATGCTTCTTTGCAATTTTTATTCAACATATTTTATTGATTCTCATTTAGCACATTATAACTGAAAGAGATATCAATTTTTCATATTGGAACTAAAAGAAATATCAATTTTTCATATTGGAACTGAAAGAGATATCAATTTGTTTTAAAGAACTGAAAAAGATATCAAATTTTCATATCAGAACTGAAATAGATAATAATCATTTTCTTCTTCAATTTTTCATAATACATGTAGAACTGAACAAGATATAAAGTACAATAACGCAAATTACCTGGTTTTATAAATGTATAACTACGTATTTTGAACAGAAATCGTGCTTAATTCTATAACAACACACTCATACTAATTAACTATTTCCTTAAATTTTAAGTATATCATTTCCTTTTTTAATCAACTTCAAACATATTTAAAATGAAATTGAATTAATCTAAACTAAGATTTAGAGATAACTATAAATAAACTAGTCATTTAGTTCGATAGTGTACTTAGGAAGCTATAAGTTTATGGACATACTCTAGAATCTGTTCTTGAAATTTTACAATACTGTTTTTTTTTGTTTTTTTTTTATTTTACGCCTTTTCCCAGCAGTATTTCAGTCATATAGGCGGGTAGTTTTCTAACCATCGTTCCTGGAGAGTTACACCAGTACTAGACTACCTTCCACCGTTTTACAATACTAAACAATGACATAACAATAAAACATGGCTACTAATAAAGATAACATAAGTAGATCATAAGTTTAATGAAAAATATAGAAATTCTTAGCATGTCTTCTGTACAAATATAAGCATCCACCTTGCAAAAGATAATGAAAAGATTGAAACATATTATTCAAATATTTTTTTAACTGAGATTCATTGTTGGAAAATGTGAAATCATTATGCTTTAAGTTGTTGTTTTTCTTTGATTATTAAATAGGTAACAGACCAATTTTCAAGATTTCTTTCTGAGTTACCTATGAAGACTTCCCTAAACATTTAGTTAAATATAATAACAAAGGATGTCCTGAAATAGAGCAAAAAGTCACAACAACAAAAAAACAACAGAACAGACGACATTAAGAAAAAGATGCTCAAAATAGAAGTGTAAGGTAATAAAGTAACAATAAAATTGACTTTTAGCAAACACTATATTTTATAATGAGGCCGATATTCTGAAAAAAATCAACATTTCTTACTTATTTACAAGATTATATAATAGATGATTATGCTAATGACCAATTTCAAAACATAAATCATTTGAAATAGTAAAAATATATCCACAATATATTAGAAATGATGATCGATAAAATTTTCATTTCCCTTTGAAACTTAATTACAATAATTACAACAGGATCTGTCACTAAAAATAATCTACAAATCTTCAATAATCAACAGTTACTGCACGTAAAGGAAAATGACTCACATATAGATTAGAAATGAAATATTGAGAAACATAACATATTATCCAGATCCTGTTATAATGTACTTTGGAAATAAAAATATATTGGGTTTTTCGCCCCGGCTAAATCTTGGGGACAAACAAACTTTTATTATAGTTACAGCTTCGACAATAAGCATCACAGGTTGACTTATATTTTGAAAATAATACTACTAGTGCCCCGTGATGCTACAACAGTAAACTTATATTTTCTCCCGTTGGAATGGCTTGGAAAAACCTACTATTGCCAAGTTCTTGATAAAAACAATTGAGAGATCTATACTTGATCTTTTATTTAAAAAGTAATAGATCTGACTGTGAACATTGTCATATTTTCTTTTGATAATAGAGTCATTGTCACACAGTGGGGATTCATTTTGTTATCCAATAATCTGATAAATAAAGTCAGACAGATTAGGGTCATGTAAAGATAAATGCATGTATCCACTAAGTATTGCAGAAGGCTTCTTTAGGTATAGTGTTTAAACATTGAAAAAATGAGCTGCGGACAGCGTTGCAGGACTCGAAGCGGTTATTTTGGTTTTTGTTTAAAGTGAGCTGCCGACGGTGTTACCGGGTTCGAAGCGGCAACCTCTCTTTTATTTGTAATGTATGGGTTGCGTCACTAAACACATGGAGCTAAATCATAGCTATATGAGGGATGAAGTTCATGTAAAGTTTCAATAGTACTGCCCCAAAGATAAGAAAGAACCACAACTGTTTATCGATAGATGTCCTGACATGACGGAGCTTAATTCCACATACGCAGATACGTCGGTTGACTCTAGCATAGTAATCAGCAACTTCTGTTAAAATACTTGTACCAAGGTACAGGAATCTAGCAATTAATGCCCGGGAATCAAAAATAGTGCTGTACTTTGAAGTACGTGTTTAACGGGCTATTCTGAAACTTCTATCGTTTTCACCGATCCCCACCTTGTTTTTACTCTATAGCCCATGAAAATAAGATCACGGAAGATTGATGCGTTTTTTGTTAAGCATTTATGTCCATCTTTCGCTTAACTGACATAGATGACTATGTGTTGATATCACCGGTCTAGTAGATACATTGATGACAACGTAAATTTCAAAGAAATTAAATTTGATATAGAAAGGACTGACAAACTATTATTGTAGCATCAAAAAATTATCATATACATATGTAACAATATCACAGAGCTATATTAAAATGTAGAGGAACTTATGACGTCATACACTTAAAATCGTTATCATAATAAGTAACAATTTTTAGTTTCTGAATGTCCAACTTTGTGGGAAACCTGTAACTGACATAAGGGATAATTGAATTTCCAATATGTGAATACTAGTATATCCCGAGGATCAATGAAAATAAAACTTGCTCATACATATAAAATACAGAAAACCCCGAACGGCTCAGTTTGTAACTTGATTGAATAAAAACATATATTGAATATATCTAAATTTTAAGAACATAAATTAAGTTAAATAAAAAAAATATCTTCACAAATTGATGATCTAAAACAATGATAATTTGTAAACCTCAATAAGGAAGTTCAATTTGCAGTTGTTTTTTTTAGATTGCATTCTTTTTTTGTCCTCGGCAAATTTTATGTTCAAATCACCACTTGATACAAAGAAACAATCTGAACAAACAATTTTTGTTATTTATGTTTAATTAATTAAATATTTTAAAAGATGTAAATCTCAATTTGGAAATTTTAAGATGTTAAGTCAGTTGTTTTGATGAACATCTTTTATAAGCCCTTGATAAAATATATTCTTTTTTTGCTTTGTTTTACATACAAACAGCACTATTAAGGTCAATATGGCAACTTCCTGCTTTACTGGTTGATGAAAACTTAAATACCATTCTGTGTATTATTTCAGTCATAAGCTTGCATCTGTGAGGAGCCACCGATGTTCCGTAAGCTAGCTGGATAGCTTTTTCACATGAAATAATCATATGTTCTTAGCAGAATTCTAACCTACAGAGGTTGGGGGGCAAATACTTTGTCAAGTCTAAGTCAACAACCATAATCAATTTGTAACGGACATCCAAAGAAATGTTTTAAACATTGACGTAACAATTAAACACTGCAACTACTTAAGATAACTTAAGTACATCATATGTTAAATTAAAAAAATATATATATAAATTCTTAACATGCTTTCTGTACAAGTATTAGCATCTACCTTGCAAGTGATAATGAAAACATTAAAATATATTATTCGATATTTTTTAATGAAATTCATAATTGGAAAATGTGAAATCATTGTGCAATAAATTTGTTTTTCTTTCATTTAAGAAATAACATCGGCCTGAGAGGTGTATATCGGCTATTTAACACCGGTTTGGAGTTTTGATGCGTAGGAATTGACCACGAAGGCCGTAGGCCTGTGTGGTTAATTTTTTTGCATCAAAACGACAAAACCGGTGTTAAATAGCCGATATACACCTCTCAGGCCGATGTTATTTCTATTCTATCATGATAAAATAAGGAAAATCACTAATGTTATTTTTCAAGCGGAAATAACTTCCGGTGCCGATTTTCGTATAACGCTGTTCGATTTTCGCACCCTACTGTTGCAGAGATATAGAAGTTATTAAACAAAATAAATAATAAGAAAAAACGTTATTTTATCAAGTTTTCAACAATAAAATCTTACGTCGTATTGTGTTTACATCAGTGCCCCATTTATCATTTGTATGGTAACATATACCATCCACTACATGTGTATTATTGAGTAAACGTGGTTAAAGTAAATATTGGATGGTGGTTAATCTTAACATTGATTTCGTATATAAATCATATTTTATTTTTTTCTTCATATTATAACTTGTTTTTGTTAAATAGATTTATGAAATAACGTCAGCTTGTTTATGAATGAGTTGTTTACTTACGATGACGTCATTACGTTGCTTACTGATTGGCGTCGTTTTGTCAAAATATTTATTAACTGATATGTATCAAATATGTTGCGTTAGTGTATTTGAGATATTATTTCGGTATTGTATGAAAAGAAAACATAAGAACTGAAAATATAAATAAAAATGCTTTTTATTGTTGCTTTAAAGGCTTTGTAAACTATATAATCGAGGGTGAAAACATAAAAGCCGTATATACAAGTAGTCCTTAACCAGTGTTTATTGGCAGTTTAACACCAGTTTTTTTCCCTTCTTTGTCTTTAGTGACAAAATCACGTGGAGTGATAGAATATTGAATAGGTAACTGACCAATTTTCAAGAATTTCTTTCTGAGTTACTTATGAAGACTTCCCTAATAATTCTATGTTTGCCTAGAAGTTGTTGCACTATAAATTATAATTATCTAAATAGCCTTTTCACAGCCAATCAGTATAGACTGAGCACTTAAGATAATGCACAGAATACGGAAATAAATATTTACATGTCATATAACATAAAGATATTACATCAATAAACGAAATAACGTCATGGAAACTATGCATTTGTGCAATCTTTATTCAACATACTTTATTGATTCTCATTTCATGAGCATATAAGACCTGAAATAGATATCCTTTTCTCATACGAAAACTAAAGGAAATATCAATTTTTCATATAAAAACTGAAATAGATCTCATTTTTTCTTGTATTGTAGTACAACAGCGCAGAGCCTACCTGCCTATCAATTGTTAAAGTACGCATTTTGAACTGAAATCGTGCATTATTCTATAACAACACTCCAATACTAATTATCTATTTCCTTAGATTTCAAGTATTACACTTCCTGCTTTTATCAACTTCAAACATATTTACAACGAAATTGAATTAATCTAAAATTTAGAGATAACTATAATTATATTTAGTTCAATTGTGTAGGAAGGTATAAGTATATAGATATGATATCAAATCTGTTTGTAATACCTAACAGTACTGAACATTGAGTACAAATATTCTTACCCAATGAAACAACAGCTTGCAGTTGACAGGGTTTGAACCCACATTCCTAGCAAACATTTAAGTCGCTTAATATAATGTTTGTCACTGCGTCAGTTTTCATAGGGATAATAATTTTAAAGCTTGTTTCCTCAAGAAAATAACCTACTGAACTTCTGAAATGAACTTGATCAGCTTCCAATTTAGGAGCTAATCATTATTAAAGGAACTCCAATGAGGTCACTAAACACTGGAAAACATACAATTTGAGGTTTTTATCTAGATCAGCTGTTGCACTTAAAACAGAAAGTTATGTTTAAGATAAAAACGAAATATACTCAGAAATACATTGAAACTTGTTTGATGAGTTATTCTTAGTCATAATTGAGTAAACAGCATTTCAAAGCTTTTCAAACAGCGTTTCAAAGCTTTTCAATTTTGGGTCATTCGTTATAATATGAATCATCATTCCGAAAAAAATGTAGTAGGTTAATTAATTGCAATTTTGCACACATGTAATTGGTCTAGTCCTTTACCAAATCGGACATCTTGAAAAATTATTTTCTAGTTCAGTCGTGTGAAAACAAACCTCACTGAAGTCCCTTTAATGTCAGATATATATAGGTGAAAATTTGAAGCTGGTAGAGTATATCTCAATACAAGTGAAACAGGTTATCACTTTTGGTTACAGTTGGTTGAGGATAAAATGTCAAGTTTTAATTTCAATGATGAAACTGTTTTATCATTTAAGAAGTAACAATTTTTAGGTTCTGAATGTCCAGCTTTGTGGGAAACCTACAACTGACAAAGGGGATAATTGATATTCCATTTTGTGAATACTAGTAGATCCCGAGGATCTATGAAAATTAAACTTGGTCATACATATAAAATACAGAAAACCCCAAACGGGCCAGTTAGTAACTTGATTGAATCAAAAAAGGATATATTCAGTATATCTAGATCTTAAGAAACTTAATTCAGTTTTATAAAAATTTATTTATATTTAATTAATAACAAATAGGAAGTTTAAAAGGTATAAATCACAATATGGAAAATTCAGTTTTGTTCAGGTACATCTTTTGTAAGCCTCTGATAAATCATATTCTTTTATGTTTGGTTTTACGTTGAAACAACAATATAAAGGTCAATATGTCAATTCTCTGCTTTACTGATGGATGCAAACCTATCTTAAATGCCCTTCTAATGATGAAAACATTGAATACATTATTCTATGCTTTTTAACTGAGATTCATATTTGGAAAATGTGAAATATTTGTGCATTAATTTTGTTTTTCTTTGATTATTGGATGGGTAACATACCAATTTTCAATAATTTCTTTCGAGTTACAAATGAAGACTTTCCTAATTATTTAGTTAAATATAATAACAAAGAATGTCATGAAATGGAGCAAAACATTGCTTAGTCTCAACAATAATACAAAACATAATTATGACATTAAGAAAAAAATGCTCGCAATAGACGTGTGAGGTACTAAATTAAAACAAATCAATATGTGCAACACACAATATTTTTTGATCAGGCCGAAATTATGCAAAATCAACACGCATTACTTACTAACAAGAATTCATCTGTCAATATAAATGACCAATCTCGATACAAAGTCGCTTGAAATGGTCAATGGTAAAAATATATCCACAACAAATTAGTCCTGATGAACGATAATACATGTATTTTCACTTTCCTTTGAAATTTGATTACAATAATTTAAACAGGATCTGTCACTAAAATAATCTACAAATCTTCAATAATCAACAGTTACCGCACATACTGGAAAATGACACATAATAAGATTAGAAATGAAATATTGAGAAACATAAAATTTTATCCAGATCCTGTTATAATATACTTTGGAAATTAAAATATGTTGGGTTTTCCACCCCGGCTAAATCTTGGGGACAAACAAACTACATCGACAATAAGCATCACAGGTTCACTTATATTTCTAGTGCCCCGTGAAGCTATAACAGTAAACTGATATTTTCTACCGTTGGACTGGCTTGGACAATTCTACATTTGCCAAGTTCTTGATAAAAACAATTGAGAGATCTATACTTGATCTTTTATTTAAATAATAATAGATTTGACTGTGAACATTGTCATATTTTTTTTTGTTAATAGAGACACTGTCACACAGTGGGGATATTCATTTTGTAATCCAATCATCTGATAAATAAAATCAGACATATTAAGGTCATGTAAAGGTAAATGCATGTATCCACTAAGTATTGCGGAAGGCTTTGTTAGGTATAGTGTTTAAACACTGGACAAATGAGCTGCGGACAGCGTTGCAAGACTCGAAGCGGTGACCTCTTATGTTTTAGTTTAAAGTGAGCTGCCGACTGTGTTACCGGATTCAAAGTGGCGACCTCTCATTTATTTTGTAATGTATGGGTTGCGTCACTAAACACATGGAGCTAAATCATAGCTATATGAGGGATGAAGTTCATGTAAAGTTTCAATAGTACTGCCCCAAAGATAAGAAAGAACCACAACTGTTTATCGATAGATGTCCTGCCATGTAGGAGCTTAATTCCACATACGCAGATACGTCGGTTGACTCTTGCATAGTAATCAGCAACTTCTGGTTAAAATACTTGTGCCAAGGTACAGGAATCTAGCAATTTATACCCGGAAATCAAAAATAGTGCTGTACTTTGAAGTACGTGTTTAACGTGCAATTTTGAAACTTTTATCGTTTTTACCGATCCCCACCTTGTTTTTACTCTATAGCCCATGAAAATAAGATCCTTTTTTTTGTTTTGTTTTATGTTGTAACAGCACTATCAAGATCAATATGACAACTTCCTGCTTTACTGGTTGATGAAAACTTAAATGCCCTTCTGTGTATTATTTCAGTCATAAGCTTGCATCTGTGAGGAGCCACCGATGTTCCGTAAGCTAGCTGGATAGCTTTTTCACATGGAATGATGATAATGTTCTTGGCAGAATTCGAACGGGCAAATACTTTGTCAAGATAAGTCAACAACCATAATCAATTTGCCACGGACATCCAATGAAATATTTTAAACATTGACATAACAATAAAACATTGCTACTACTTAAGATAACTTAAGTACATCATATGTTAATTAAAAAAATATATATATAAATTCTTAACATGTCTTCTGTACAAGTATTAGCATTTACCTTGCAAGTGATAATGGAACATTAAAATATATCATTCAATATTTGTTAACTGAAATTCATTATTGAAAATTGTGAAATCATTGTGTAAAAATGTTTTTTTTTTATTATTGAATAGGTTACAGACCAATTTTCAAGAATTTCTTTTCTAAGATACTTATGAAGACTTCTCTTATTATTCTATTTTTGCCTAAAAGATGTTCACTGCGAAAAATATACTGATATACGGGAATATACGGTCCCGTATTTTTGACATATACGGGCGTGTACGGGATGTATTTGTCGAATATACGGACCAAGTATACGAGTCCGTATAGGGAACACCGGGTATACGGGAAGTCCGTATATGCATCAGGCATATACGGAATTCCGTATTTGCACCATATACATTTACGTATATTTGTTCGTATGTTTGAAGTATACGGAGAATAAAATCCCGTATACGAACTTTATCAAGGTTGTTTTCCCTAGTATACTATAAATTTACCAAGGATATACGGGACCGTATTTTTCTACGTATACAGAGGATATACGGACTCGTATTTTCTACGTATACAAAGGAAATACGAAACCGTATATTCCACATATACAGATGATATACGGAATCGTATTTTCCACATATACAGATGATATACGGAATAGTATTTCCTATATATACAGAAGATATACGGAATCGTATTTTCTACATATACAGGGGATATACGGAATCGTATTTCAATATAAACAGGTGATATACAGAATTGCATTTTTTAGTTGTTGACAGGGAAAACAGAACTGTATTTTCTTGATAAAAGAACATACAGATTATATCAAAAGCATGCATTTACATATAAGTGACACGTA
>NW_026852003.1:0-26293 GCF_026571515.1 Ruditapes philippinarum
AACATTTATTTGCCACCATTTCCCTATATAAAAAGCCACCTTATTCTAAATATTTCTAAAATTTATCACAATGAGGGACTGTTTTTCAAGTTTCTTTTTTTTTTTTAAAAAGTATATTGGTTTGATCATGCGAAATCCAAAATACTTTCACCGTTTTTATTTATTAAAGTTTTGAAAAATATCTGGTGTATCATAATTGCTATAAAAATTGGCCATTATTTAACAAACAAATACATACATCTAGTTATAAATCAAACACTTTTTTTCTTCCATTAAGAGATTTGAGATGATACATTTGTAATGTTGAAAGGAAAAAAAGTTGCACATTTTGAGTATGAACCCACGCCCCTCAATTTCAATGTAGTTGACAAGTGATTCTAGATTAGTTTGAATACTCTTCAAAGTGGAGTTTAATGTCGGTATTACCTATTGTCTACCTTTAAACTGCAAAGTATTATTTTCTAGCGACTTTAAGGGAAAGAAGCTTCGCATATTGTTATTCGGTTGTTATGAATATTTGTTTTTCGATGAATTACAACCGTAAACGATTCATACGACTAGGTATGATATAAAATGGTAGTTTCACCATCTCTGTTTTATAATTTAAGGGAAAGTAAAAGCTAGAATACCGTTACATGTCAAATTGTTAAATTCATCAAAAATAGTCTCGTTATTGTTACTTAATTTTCATCAAATTCATTGCAAGATGTTGCTATGAATTGAAGTGGAAGGGTCACAATTTAAGTTAGGTATATTACTATGGAATATTAAGTGTTGGTTTTACTTCTGCAATGTAATCTTCCTTGTTCGATTATCACTATAGTACACATTCTTGATTTAACAACCTTTTTTCATAACTTAGCTTTCATCGCCGGATAATTTTTCAATGATTCAAAATTTTTAGAAGGTTTTGAAAAAATATTCGTATAAGTTTCTCACGTTTTGGTCAGCCTTCGAATTCTTGAAAACATCTCATGATATGTCAAAATCCAAATATTCAGGCCCTCGACATTAGCGGTGGTCGTTGGTCCGAGACCACCTATTTTGGTAAGGACCACCTAACTTTAAAAGCCACTGGTCCGTCTGACCACTTTGAATTTTTATGGTTGTGTGCAAGGCTCATTTGGGAGAATGGCGATTTGTGTCAAAAACATGTTATATACATTTTGTTAAAAGCATTTGTTCGAGGTATATGTATATAGTTCATTAAGCTCTATTAGTTAAAGACGTTTTAAATCATCAATAAACTTTCATTTTAAGTCATTAAAATTTTGTTTTTGCTAGTTAAAAGAGTTAAGAATTTTGATAATAATTAGGTACAAAAATTCATTCAAATGATGTTAGTAATTATGCATCGGCGGTAATTATGATACCAGTAATGTATATGGATATCGGAATAAAATGAAATTTCAGATATTTGAATATCAAATTGAATATTGAATAGCAAACGAAAGGAACTTGAAAAATACATCTAATAATTTGTTTGCTACTTATCTTTATTTTAACTGTTTTAACGATAATAGATATATTTCTTCCAGAGATAAAATTACTTTTAAAGTTTAAAATTACTCAATGTCAAAAATAAATGTCAACAAGGTAAAAATATCTGTATTCATAAGGAATCAGTGAGAAAAATAAGCTAAACTATAGTTATATTGTCATAATTTTATCCTTTAGATATTTCCTTTCAAAAACAAGAATAAGATATTTTATTCATCAGTTTTCTTAAAAATGTTATCTATAGAAGATACATGTAATTATCATGATAATAAGACGTATCATGTATCAGGAATGAATATTTGAATAACAGACACAAATGGTTTCACTATTCCCTAACTTGAATTGAGGCAATATAAGAATTAACATAAATAAGAGCCCTGTTGTGTATTTTTGAATGAGATAAAAATAAAAAACCAAATACCATTACAATAGAATACCTACTGACTTCCTCTCCTTAATTTCTTGATAAGATGAAAATATATATGTCTGAAGATACCTTTTTCTTTAAAGGTCAATAAAACATCTTGTCATCAATTTTAAGCATATATTTTTCTATATTTGCAGTAAAATGTTACAATAATAATAACTGACCACCTTACTTCTTGAAGGACCACCTAAAATTCAAATCTAGTGGTCCGGCTTACCACTTGCTGAAAAAGTAAGTGTCGATGCCTGAATATGTATCTTTCCTGGCAGGTTAAGTGAAAGTCAATGAATTATTGAATTAAACGTCTTGTTCATATTCCTTCTGTTGATTCAATACTTTCACTTTTGCCCCATCACGGTAATTTAAAATACAAATGCATAATTGCTTGATTATTTGTCAGATTTTTACTCTACATGCATATTTGAATACCTATGCTTAATTTTATTGATCATCATTTCTCAGTTATTTTAATCTTTATGCATATTTAATAAAACAAATGAAACTTTCCACAAAAATCGTTCTTTTTGTAACTTTTGGAAATGAGGTATTTACCCATTATGATTTGTATTGTTTGCTCAAAGGCAATATTTAATAATTTATTTTTAAATAAAAAATAAAGATCAACAAGGCAATGGCAACGTTCACGGTACGCAGCTCCCAACACTACCAAGTAGGGCACCAAAAAGGCACCAAACCAAAAACCGAGAGTGGACACAATGGTGGCGAAAGGAGAGGTTCACGCAATGTGTGAAATAACAAACGTAGTAAAATACAATGTATATTTTATTAGGCAACTACGTTCATTTTTCTTACTGAAAAGTACACGAAGTAAATAAATTTTGTTCGCACAAAATAATCGACAAATGTAATGTTATTGCATATAATTTGAGACATAATAAAATCACCAGCAACCATATCAACATGTATAGAGAAGGTTAACTGAACTTGAAAATGACAAAAATTGCGAAATTTAATCATTGAGTTGTATAGCACACTTTTTTAAGGAAGTTATTTTTTGGATGCCAATTCATTATTAAATTGATAATTCTGTAATATACAATTTAGAGGCACCTCAATACAACTAAATACCACTTTTATTAAATCTTATAAGGACAAGATTGACTTATTTGAACATCTTTGAAATTTTTACTTTGGTTCGAAGTTATACTAAGCGATCGTTATCATTCAGTGTATAGTGTTTGGATGCGATTTGTATAGTAGACTATAATAAGATTGTTCTTTAACTAGTTCAATAAGACACAATCAACTAAATGTTATTGCTTATTACTATAAGATACGAGCCTATCGGATAGTTAATTGTACGATAACGGAAAACTTAAATGACACGCCTTTGTGCAAATGAAAAAAATTGCGGACAAAAACATATCAACTATGTAGAGATTGGCATTTATACAACCCGATTGCCTATAGATCTTCAGACACAATATAACCTTAACAGTTCTGTTGGTAAAAGTGGACAGAGTTAAAAAAAAATATTAAAAATAAATCAAGTTTTGTAAAAAAAATGGTTGCTGCAAGTGTAGGCTCTTTGAAAACAAATATGGACCATTTATACTTTTTGCCATTTAGTTCCCCTTAACAAGATTTGTTAAAGATTTTTAAAAACTGGTAACAAAGCTGTTTCAAGAATAACAAGTTTCCTCTGAACAGGTGTAGAATAGGGCTTATTTTGTATTGATTATATGCAACAAAACATTTTATCTTATTTAAATTTTACCTTGACTTACTAAAAATTTATAATTGTCTACCCATAATTTCTAATCTGGCGATACTCAGAAAAGAAAGATTGATTTTGACGTCTAGATAAAATTGGTTTGGAAACAGAAATTGAATTTATTTGTAGGTTTCATGTTTCTTGTTGTCAGATAAAGGTTCTTTTGACACTCGCACCATGGTATAAACACCCCTCATTCTCGATTTTTGAACCCGAAACATTTTAAAAGGATACAAACTATACACTAAGGCTATGTCTAAAATATTAATTGGTATTAATTTATATCAATGAAATAATCATAATAATCATTTGATGGATTGCAGTAACTGTGCAACTAAATAATCAAAATCAAAATGGAAAACGAATGTGCATAGTATTAATTAACAATCTTCTTATGAGGTATGGCAATAAAGCAATATAATAAAGCACACATACATGCACGCACGTACCCTTCCACACAAGACTCTAGTAAAATGTACAAGTAAATATCATTATACTTTTTTCTCTCTTATAATTGTATGTATTCAGATAAGAAGTAGTAAAATAATGAATGGAAAATATCACTAAGCAGAAGCCATAACTATAGAGCTACTTTATCGCGTACCTTTATTTAGTTGTTTACACGAATTCTGTTCAAAGAATAAATTTGAAATTAAGCAATTGCAATGATGATTTTGTCGAATTACCAGACCTGTTACAAATGTAGAAATAGGTTTATCATACATGCATTTTTAATAAAACAATAAAAGTATTACATTACAGTTTTATGTAATATAGAGAACAATTGCATACCTGCCTTTCTGTGAAGACTTTTCCTGCCTACGAAATCTGCCTGTTTGGTTTCATTGTATTTTTTTTTCAATAGGTTTGCACTCTTTAAATTTGGTTTGAAAACCGCTAATCATACACTTGCATAATTAGGTTTTGTTAAGGTGAGTCTATTATGTTTTGCTAAAGGGGTGAGTTGTCAAACACACATTTAAAATTGATTATTTATTTATACCTTGCAATGTTTTTTATTATTTTAAATGCTTCTGGAATGTTTTATCAAATTATTTGATAAATACTTAAAGGACTATAAAGACCTATGATGTTTAACAGAAGATTTGAAATATGTCTTCTATAGCCATAAGTTAAAAACCCCATAACCCCAAGACGGGGCCATTTTTACCTCAGAAAATGACTTGAACAATCATTGTAGAGGTCAACTAGACCAATCTTTATCCTTTAAAGTTTCAGTTGTTAGTCTTATTAAAGAATGTTTCCTGGTGAACGGCTATTCAAATAGATGATATTTCATGCAAAATATCTAAGCCCTTGAAGTTTCACAACAGACAAGAAGGTTCCTTTTAAAGTACATGTATAAATTGTCATGCATATAAGGAAAACAAATGCCCATAGTTTTTACCCCTTGGTCAAAATTCCAACAACCTTGTAGGAGAACGAAAACGTCATGGTAATTTTCTTTGCCACCAACGACATGTATTTACTTTCAGATAAGTTCAACTTTCCTTTCAGATAAATTCAACTTGAAAAAAAGTCTATACAACTTGAAAACTTTTGTGTCGGTTTTTTTTTTGTCATTTTTTTTAATGAAAGAGACTATTTGAGCTGTTTACAAATGCTTAAAAAGCGCCATTTTCTGGATTCCTTTATGACGACGTTTCGAATCAATAAACGTTGCAACTAAAAACCGTTGAAAATAATCCAATGTTCAAATGACGTGCAATTTAAGTATGGCTTTTTCGAGTTTTACTTCAGCTTCCGTCAATTCTTGGACACAATCCATGTTTGTATTAGGCATTTAAGTGTTTTATAAAATTTAATGTAGACTTCGCGTTCTTTAAGCTGCTCCGCTCTTGCGTTCCCATGATAATTAAAGGCGGACCAAGAGGTAGAGGGTGACATTAAATCAACAATATTTTTACGTTACGCAGGTATATAATATTTGCAGACAGCATAAAATTAATCAGAGTTATATACAAATTAAACCTGGATCATCTTTCGTATACCATAAAATAAAGTCAATACTCATGTTTCAAAACCCTGGTATATCTATCAAATAAGACAATAGATGGTATTGTTAGTGGGAAAATATACCCGTTTTATAAGGTGATATGTTTTTGAAATATCCTCCTAATCCAAAAAAATAAATAAAGTATTTCATTACTTGTCTGCTTGTATATGGTTTAATCTAAAAGGACAAAGTAAAGATTATATTCCGTTCTTGGTATTTTGTATTGATTTATTGGACTGTTTAAAGGTGTCACGCAATCACAAAAATATAAATTTAAACATTGTTTTGAAAGACATATAATAAAATTGTAAACAAGTTTTTTTAAAAGAAATAGTTTCAGCTAAAATACTAATACACATGTTTCGACTTTGGTTCAGATCGATTCCATACCATGCTTGAATATACATCAGATAAAAACAAATATATATTTGTTTTATTTTTCCGATCTATTCACGTGCACATCAGATCACCGGAATGTCAATGGTATATTGTTTATTACGTTATTGTCAAATTTAAGTCTTTGATAGATTTATACTATTGCTTTATTGGGTTAATGACCTGCAAACTAACGTTACACACTTTGTTTCATTACGAAAGTTATAATCATTAACCCAACTTTTTTATCACAACAAATACCCTCACCACCACAACAACCACCACTACCCGTACCACTACTACCACCACTACCGCTACTACTGTCACTACCACTATCACATCTACCACCACCACCACTACTAACACAAACATAACCATAAAATATATTACCAGAACAGAATTGCGTTTATCATAATAGTCGTTGCAAAATAGTTAAGGATTTTTAGAACTTAAGCGTATGCATAGTATAAACAAGTTAAATAAGTTAAACTGACTAAAGTATGAATATTCATTTGTTGTATTATTAAGAAATGATATATGTTAATAAAATTGCCCCCAAGTATATTATATTATTATTTTAATCTATGAAATACGCTTGTTACATATTACACTTTTCGAAAGTTTATCCATCCTCTTAAGCATTTTGGCATCTAGTACAGTTATAGTGATTTAAAATACTTTGTAATTAAATATATATTACTTAATTTACATGTTGCTCCTTTCATAACAAATTATTATACATTCAGCTTTAACAGGTTGTATACGTGCCTTTAATTATCTTGATATAAAACATTTTTTTTTATCTTTAAACTTTTATTGCTACTCCACTCGAATTCGTGAAAGAATTTGTTGATCAAGACAAATGATCACCAAGTGTGATACATTTACAATCCATTTCCCACAACAGGTCAAAATATGCAAACATAGCCCATTCAAAAAAAGTACATGGTAGAATTTTGTTGATACAATGCAAGTCGATGCTGATACATTGTGAATGACCATTCGTGCTGTCATTTGAATGTAAAATTTTTTTTAACCCTTTTTTACGTATTTATACATGTATAAAAAGGCTTTCTTTTTAAACATTTAAATTGCCACATTTAAATAATTGATTAATGTATAAGTTTCAAATTTGTTAACATATTTTTATCAGTTGAAAACGGATCCTAGATTTAGTAATACACATTATTTAACGGTGATTTAACTATTTAAGTCGAAATGTTAAACTGGTACATACCCTATAATGATACGGAAATACGTAAATGTCGTGCTGAATACTGTCAGTGACGTTGGTCGTTCACTATCTAGGCAGATGTTAACGTCGTTTTTTTTCCTCGGAACTTAATAACTAATTTTTATTTTGTTTGCTATTATATTGCTATATATCCATATCAAACAAAACAATTACATACAAATCATGATCCCTTACTTCAGCAGTAAGCGTCAACTTTAGTCGGACCAGTTCTTTTTCTGGTTTAAAACTGTAACAGTTCTAGAAGGACTCATTCTAACTATTGAATACCAGTCCAATGTGTTTATGATACTTTCAGTTCTTCAGTTTTGACCTTTTTCATGTCTAATATGTGCAGGTTTTATAACATTTGATATCCTTTCAAAATGCTTTTTGTTTAGTTCCAACATTGGTTTCTCGTCAATGACACACGCCGTCTTTACTTGGAGGTCATACACCGCTTTTCATAGAATGGCACGAAAGTGTCACATTGAATGTTCCATGACAACCGCCGTATGATCATATCTGCAGCAGTTTCCACCAGGCAGTATCGTCTCTTTCGTAAAGACTCCTTATTATTGCTATTTAATTGCTTCTGTGTTAAATAGTTTCAAACGTTTTTTTAAGCTAATCTATTGTATATATTCACTTAAATGTTTGATTGAGTGAAGATTATCCTCAGATACTGGAAAAACTCATAATAACGTTTCAAATATAACGTTATTCGTAAAAGTTCACATGATTATGTGACAACATGATTTGATGACGCCCTTAATAAAGGCGCATGCCGCTTTAAGGCAAAAATTAGTGAAATGCTTTTAACCCATAAGAAGCATGAAGTAAATAGAAAATTGTTTGCTTTGTGTGTAGGATCAAATTATATTTCAGTTCTTATACTTTCACTCGTGCTTCATAACTGCAAAAATCTGTGAACTATATTTCGACAAATAAATGTCCTCTATATTCTTTGCAGACATTTTCTTTGTACGGCAACCACCAACAAGTTATATACACGCAATTCAAATCACTAATATTATGTTTTATATGTTGAGAAGACAACAACAGTCATTGCCAAAATTGCCCTTATAAATATATAGAGGATATGTGTTTGTTTGTGTGTAAGGTGAAATTTTATTTCATCGAGTGGGATTTAAAAACAGTATTCTCACGAGTGGCGTAGCCACGAGTGAGAATACTGTTTTTAAAGTTCACGAGATGAAATAAAATTACATCTTACACAACAAACAGACAAATTTTCTTTTTATTTTATGCTTAAAAACAAGTTAAAACGAATTTTCCATAATTCTAACGTTTATATTAAAACTGTTTCCTCCATTGAGAGCCCCATTTAGTCGGAATTTCTCATTAAAAACAAGAAGTCTTGAGCTGAAAAATAAGTCCGCCAATCAACGTTAAATGACGGTGATATCTATTCATTTTATTAAAAAAATATGAATGAGCGCTTGTTTTAATAATAAAAACAAACAATTCTTGTAGGAGAAAAAGTCCAACCATCCATCCATCCATATTTTTGTTACTTACTGCGAATTTACATTAGACCTGGCTTGGTAAATTGTAAGCGGCAGCCATTTTTTAAAGCTGTGTATTTCATGGGAGGAAAATAATTGTGTAAGATTCAGAGGGATATAATTTTGATTTGTAAGTCATACACCTTTTTAAAAGAAAGAAAACATATTTGAGGATCGTAACAGACAAAAAATAAATGTTGACAGATGTGAAAACATTCAGAAAAGGAGCTAGGAAAATGGAAAACTTGGAAGCTTGCTCAAGAACGCTGGGTTGTTTTACTTTTCGAGTTATGGCTGTCAATGCTTTTCAATTTTTCAGAAAGCATACGGTAGTTATTGCTCGTAGGATACTTTAATATGCCCAAATGTCATCAAAGGCAGTTTTGCTAGGGGAAGGAATGCATTTTTCAGACTGTAAAAATGAAACAAAAAAATTTAGAGACGAAATTTGGTGATTTGAATTTGAATGAATAGAAGTAAGATTTTTTCTTTTTATTACTTTTTACATTTAAGTTACTTATCAATTTCAGCTTTGCTTTTTCTTTAAACAGCTTGACATTGTCAGAATTGTCAGCAAAAATAAAATTGAGGTACCACATGGGGAAAATCTTAATAGTGAAATTATATTTTGATATTTTCACTGTGAAATAACCAAACATAATTTTCACGGATAAATCAGTAATCCACTGAAAAGCATAAAATAAATAAATACACATTGTAATGTACATCACAATAAATCATCGATATAAAGCTAAGGATCTTACACGTGTTTCTTTTCATTTTACTTAGTTTAAAAAAAGAACACAACACGAATGTACGGTTTATAGAGGATTTAAAATGAGTGTACAGTTAATACAAATTTATTGAACGTGTAAAATTAAATCATAATATTGCTTTACTATACGTGTTCAATAAATTTAGTATTGAATTAGTATTGAATCTCAAAGAATACTATAATTATTCTTGACGATGCTAACTTGATTCTGCAAAAAGGAAAAGTAAGAATAAAGATGATTCTCTCTTTTCCCTTAACATGTATTCGATGTAGGATAGCGTAAGGAATCATGGGGTACTTATAGGGAAAATATACAACAAGATGGTAAAACTTTCAATAATTTCAACATATATTTAAGACAATATTTAGGTGATGTTTAGTGGAAAGGAATTATTACCGATCTGCCTCGTAGAACAATAATGTCACACATTCATTCAACTAAAATATTATCAGTAGTGATAAATTATATAGATTACCGAGGACGAAGATATTATCTACTTTAATAAAAGGGCGGCAAAAGAGTCAACAGATGGCTGGGGGAAAAAGTAATTTCCCTCATTTTGGCAAACAAAACTGCCGCCCCCTTCAAACCTCACAAACAGAAAGGGCACATTCCCCTTCTGGCAAGCCGAAAAAGTGATCACTTTTTTACAACAAAAGACATGGTTTTGGGCCTTAATTGGGCATTTCGTCACTGTTTGAGGCCTCAAAAACGGGGGTAGGGCAAATCCGTCAAAACACATCTATTTGAGGTAAAGGGTTAATTAAAAGTATATTTTTCCAAAGGTTGCAAAATGACTCCGATGATACTATTTTTTCCCGAAATATATGTAAGTTTAAAAAGAATCAGCTTAACATTATATATAACACACATTTTTTAACACTCCTTTTGCCATTATATTCATAAATGAATCATGGTTGATCATTGTGTTATTCATGTAGTTTTTAAACACATGATGGCTTCCCTTATTTTTGATATTCACACTGATGGCTTTTTTTGGAATTAAGTATATTTGTGGAATATTACCATAAAGACATAAAATCGTATTTTGTTATAATTTGATTTGACTTGGCATGCACGAAAGAAGATGGATAAATATTTTTATAAAATATTATTACAAATAAAGACAAGATAATCAATAGATACGAATCCGCAAAGAAGTCGGGATTAAGAAGCAAAGTAACTGTCAAATAATATGATAAACAAGATCGACAAGGAAAGGCGGCATTCAATGAACGCAGCCCCCACCCGACCCAGCAACAAGCGCCAGCGGCAAGGAGCCCAGGAGGACCCCAAAGAAAAACAGGACAGGGCACAAGGCGGAGCACGGGCAGGCAAACCACCACATCAGAATAAATAATTAGTAACTGATAAGGAACCAAATGAAAACAAATAAATGATCCAACACAATGCCCTCAATGCCAAAAGGGGAAGGGGACACGAGACACGGGGAAGGGGGGGGGGGAATAAATAAAAACTAGGAACAAAGGGGAAGATACTTACCGTAGACGAGAAACAACAAGAGACACGAGTAAAAGTGTCACCAAAACAGTATAAAACAACGTAGACATACATCTGAGGAACACAGAGGGGAGCCGCTTTGGAACGGTCAGCAGCATAATAATGACTACTGGGGAGTTTAAACCGGTTAATGGTGCACCAAACCTCGCTCTTAGCCCCACCATGTTCCTATAAACAAGACAGTGTAAATAAAATGAATCCCCGCCAAGTGAAATTCTAACAGTTGTTATGGTTACAAAAGGTTAAATAAGTAAAACACCAAAATGACCATGTAGAAACATAATTATAAAAGTAAACCCAATGACCATAACAAAAGTACTCGATGTCTTAAAGGAAGACAGAGCAACAAGGAAATCACCTACAAGGGCCCGACGAAGCAAGACAGAAGACAAATATTAAGGCAATTCTGTCCCAAAGGGCTTTAAGAACTGCCCATCATATAGTCTCCCACTTGGTCTGTCAGATGTAATCAAAAGAGGAAAGCGTAGTGTCCAACTGTAAAAGGGTTGAACACTAAGCATGCGGTATGTCTTAAAATAGTAGGGTCATAACCCCTTTTAATAAAACGTTTAATAATTTTAGTAAACACAACAGAAAAATTACAATGACCCAAGATCTTACGAAGTTTGTAAACAACATCACCGTAAAAATCAGGCTGGCTAATCCCTTGTCGCAGAAGTGTTTTTAGATCACTATTGAATTTTGAAATTATATCAAAGTTACGATTGTAAAATTTTGTAAAATATTTACGTGATTTATAATAGCGGTAGCCCTGTTTTAGAAGCTTACCGGTAATGAAAATATTTCGCTCGTTAAAATCCTTTACGTTGCTACAAGCTCTGACAAATCTAATTAACTGAGATATATAAACCCCGTAAGATGTTGCATGCGGTACGTCCCCATCCAAATGAGGATAATTATCTATACTAAAATCAAAGTCATCTCTTTTACCATAAATTTTCGTGTGAATCGAATTGTTTTTGATAGTGATATGAAGATCCACAAATGATGTAGTTAAATTTCAAGAATTCGTTTTATTAGGATGTAGCTCCGTAGGATAAATATTAGACACCATTTGATCAAAAAAAGAATTATCTAAATTAAAAATGTCATCAAGATATCTGGAAGTGTTATTAAATGCTGATATAACATCTTGTTGTGTATTTTCAGAGAGACTCAACATAAAATCTCTTTCATAGCAATACAAAAACAAATCGGCGACCAGGGGTGCACAATTAGTACCCATAGGAATTCCTATGATTTGTTTGAATAGGGTATTACCAAACCTGACATAAATATTGTCTAAAAGAAAAGAGAGTGCTCTACAAACTTCGTCACAGGTCCACATAGTATATTGTTTAACAATACAGTTTGTAAAGAAGGCTTTTTGAGAGTTACATGCAAGAAATGTAACTTTTTCCCGTGCAAAGGTTTTCTGAATAAGGGAAATTAGTTTATCATTAATTAAATTATGTGGCAGTGTAGTATAAAGGGTAGAAAAATCGTATGTACTGACAGTTGAAGCCTGATAGTTCTTAATTTTTAATTTATCCAGAATTTCACCGGAATTCTTAATGGACCAAAATAGATGTTTGCCTGTATTTTCGTATACTTTATCACAGTATCTAATTACATGTGTTTTAATGGCAGTCAAACAAGATGTCAATAAAATAGAAAGTTTAGTTGTTGTGCTAGATGTAGAATTAGCAATGAATCTGGCTTTGTAAGGTTTTTTATGTAATTTGGGAATCCAATACATAATAGGAAGTTTTAGTTCTTTTTCATCGATTCGGACTTTAAGACTGGATATATTAGTGACATGATTGTTAACAATGTCTTTTTCAGAAGCAGTAGTTTTAGAATACGCATTAGTGCTATTAAGTTCTTTATGTAAAACGTTAATGTAATGGATACGTCATACAATCATGATATTAATAGCCGCCTTGTCCGCTGGTACCAAAACAAATTTTGAGTAAAAAGCTAGAATATCCTTTTTCAGATGTCTTAAAGTAAGTCTCGGTTTAGGTGGAGAAAGATCAAAGACGCTGGGACCGTAGCGTTAGGACAATTAATTTGAGTCTACAATGGTCCATTAAAAATTATTGGATATTAAAATATCTAAATTAAAAACATATCGTCCAATAGTATAGGTTTGTGGATAAGTAGGTACCATTTGTTTATTTTCAATTGTATTTTCACACAATCGTTACACAATTTTGGTTGTATCTTGGCTGTAGATATTCCTAACACAATTACCTGGATAATGAAAGAGTAGTAACTAATATCTCTGCAAGAGATCATTGACAAATACCATAATGTGCTGCATGTATGTTGATTATTTAGTTTGTTGTTATGGTTTTAATATGCTATTGTCTATCGCCTCTCATTTAAGAATTATATTTGTCATATGGGATACATAGTTTGTTACTTGTGGAATAATTGGTTATTACTGGTTAGTTATGCAAGAATGTCGATAAGGTTGTTAGACACCTGGGAGATATGATCAGAAACGAATTTTAAAATCGTTAAAAAACAAAAAAAATAAAACAGACATTAAAAAACGTACAGACAATTAATTATTAACCGAGTAAATTACAACTGTATAAATATCCAGGCAGCGTCACTTTATCGGTTAGACAAACGGTCAAAAGACAAAATTTACTTTCAAGCGGCATCAACCAAATAACCTGCTACTTAGCTGTTACCACAAATATAGGACAAGATCAGCTTACATATCCGTGCAATCTGACCAATATTCTGCTACGATAGGTCATTTTTGTATGGATATTGAAATCCCTTTATATAAAAAAATTAAAAACGTTACAAATTCAAAGCAGGAAAATCAAGTGTTCAAATTCAGTACTTTAAGGGTTCATTTGTATAAAAATGTTTACAGAATGTTATATCCTTTTTGACAAGAATTTATATAAAATGGATCATAATAGAAGCAAATGGTTTTTGTGTACTAAGTTACTTTTTATTCACTGTTTTATTATGAATGATACGTAGATATTTTGTGACAGTTTACACTCCTGATTAATATATAAAATCTTTAACTTAGTTACATTAAAGCACACACCTATCACACATGATAATATGAAAAACAACTAAATAATACTAATGGGGAAAACATTCTTATACAATATTAACCAATTGAAGTTTAAGAATTAAGATAATTTCAGAAGTTTCATTATTTATCATCGCTTCTTTTACAATTCCTATAACTTTCTTACTCAACAAAGAGCTATGCACTCAAACAGTTTTGTTAGAGTAACAATATCATGTGCATTTAAATGCAAAAGTTTATAGTAAAAAACTAAAAATGAAGGCAATTCTTAACAAAGCTGAGGTACAGTATATATATAGTGTAATATCTACCGACATTATATAAGAATTGGTTCACAAATAATATTTAAGCAGTGATCTTACACTGATATTTAAAGCAAAATGATAATAATGCTACATTTATTCCGTATCAAATATTGTCTCATAACAGCTTACAAAGAACAAAAAAGTTAAGGTCTCTTGCAAGTCTCATTCTGATTTAATTTGTTGATATTTCATCCAAGGAAATCGACTGATTTTAGCATGATTTCACCGGACTCCTTGTCAACGACTTTTACAACAATCTCGGTCCCTCCAAAAATGAAACTTGTTCCAAATTTATGATTTCTTCCAGAGCTTATATCGGAAATAGGCACTGTTAATGATCCAATGTAATTGCATCCATCTTCTGTAGTATGCTGCGGATTTGTTGAAGAGGATGCATATACCTTGGTGGTAACACGAGTTTGGTTATCGGTTATAGGTGTGTATATTACTTCTGGTTGTTCTTCATCCACCTTGATGGACTGCCCTGCTTTAACATGAATGTCGAATAAGTCATAACATCTCATATCTCCATTATTATCCTTTTCAACTCTTCCCTTCCGATGTTTGCAGCTCTCACTGTACCTATGAGAAAACCGTTTACCGTATGTTAACTTGCATATTCTTTCAGTAATTGTTGTAGGTTTGTGCCCGAAGATGACAGCTCCTTTTAAGACTGCTAATCCTGCGTCGTCTGGAACGATTACTTTCAGGTGTTTGAATGTGGACTTTACATTCGTTTGCAACACCGATGATTCAGAAAATCCACCAACCATAAGGATGGCAGCACAACCATCAACTGAAGGTGTCGTCAACAGATTTTCAACATGGCTTATTATTTTGCGAACTGTTGGTTCAAAAATCTCGTTGAAAACACCACCATCGATTTTCAATTTATCTCGTAAAACTTGGACTTTGCTTTCAAATCTAGACTGTCGTATTAATTCACTTAATTCCGTTTCTTCGACTTCTAGACATAAGTCAGAAAGGCTAGCTGGAAAACGCATAGTCACGGATCTTGTAGTTTGAATAATGTTGCGTTTTTTGTTTTCAAATTCACGAAAAAGGTAAATGTAATCCTCTAAATATTGACTTTTGAGTTTTGAGATGACAACAGGTCCTGAAATACGATTGATTGATTATCTAAAGTAAACCCTGGCTCATCTGATATATCATTGCTATTATATTGATATGGTATTAATAATTACAAACTAAAACATATCTAAGTTCATACAACGATGAAAAGTATATTATTAAAAGAAGTCTGAGTTAACACCTTCGCAAAATTATCCAAATTTAAAGTTATTTTAAAGAATATCTATTTTCTTTTCATTTGCACGAAAGAAGACATAAAATTAATTTTACGGATTACGTAGGAAGCTTTAAAAGTTTTTTTGAAAACTCTTTCCGTAAAAGTGACAGTTACTGTTACATATTCACTTCTTATGTGCACGTTATGATTTTTTAAGAATTATGGTTCACGGTAAAATATTTCGTTGTCACAGTGACAAATATGAGTTACCTACCAACAATACTTGATAGAAACTCTTCAAATGCTTCATCTACTTTAGTTCCACCCCATGCACCACCACTTGCTTTATGGAGTTCTTTCAAGTTTCCATTGTCAGTTACTTCATGTACAGTTATGTCAACCGTTCCTCCTGTTAAAGGAAACAAACTATTAACACCTCAAAATCCCTTTACTCTTTAAGAACAAAAAGAAAATAAACAGGCATATAACTCGCATTCAAAAGAAAATACAAAGACTTTTTTTTCTGACAGATTTATCAAATGAAAAAACAGATGGTTTTAGCGTTTCGTTTTAGTAATACATATAAGAAGAATACCTCCTGCGTCAAGGACAAGATATTTTGTTCCTGGTGAAAACTGGGAAATCGATGTAACTTCTTGTTCGGTACACTTTGACACCGGAAGATGACGACAATAAATAGATGCCGCTTCTGGTTCAAGACATAAACTTAGGTTTTTTCCCTGAATCTGAGCCTATAAAATCAAAAGGTTAATTAGACTTGATGAAGTTATTGCTATTACGCCAGAGAAGGGATCGCTTCGCCCACTGATTCATGTGACCCGGTCCGTAAGAACCTTAGATAAAATATGGTACCGATATACTCGCAAAACTGTTATGCAACTAATGTTACCAATGAAATATCCTTATGTAAAATTTGAATATCTAACATTTTGATGCTTTTAATGGTTTATTGAATAGTAGATCTATTATTCAATGTATAAATGTATTATGGTATTTTAAAAAAGCAAAAAAGAATATCTGCATTCACATCTTAATAACGCATGAAACGTTTTGCAAGATCGTGTTATTTCTTGTTGATTTCAATGGAAATTTAAAACTGACAAAATGTCATTATTTCTTACACATTCAAAGAGAGACTGTATGTAGAAAAGTATATGATTATGTTATGATCGTTTTATTTTTAAATTGAAGTAACGAAACAAAAACAGTAAAATTATATTAGTGACACAAATAAAATTTAAAATAATTTTTCGGGTTTTATGTGCGAAATTCAGTTTTGATAATACATTAAATTGTTCATGAATTGTTAAAATTGATTAAAAAATTGCATGCCCTTGCTAACTTTTAATGATAGGTGATTATGTATTGTTAACATTCACGACAAAACACCATATTATTCTCTTTAAAATAAGCTTCATATATACAGCCATGATGGTATTAGTTTCGTATTAAGCAGGTCTATTTTAATATACTGAAAATTAATAGAAATATTCAGGTTAGATGATTACACCCATTTTTTAGCTCACCTGACCACGAAGTGGTCAAAGTGAGGTATAGTGATGGGGCTATGTCCGGCGTCCGTCGTCGTGCGTCGTTCGTCGTCAACAATTGGGTTGTTAACAGTCTAGCAGTCACAGTTTTGATTGGATCATTGTTAAACTTTGTCAGAATGTTTGTCTCAATGAAATACAGATCGAGATCGAAGATGGGTTATCTCCGGTCAAAAAGTAGGTCACAGGAGCTAAAAATAGAAAAAAAATTGTTAATACTCTAGTGGCTGCAGTTTTGATCCAAATATTCTGGAAATTTGTCAGAAGGTTGTTTTGATGATTTCTAGGACAAGATCGAAGATGGGTTATTTCCGGTCAAAAACTAGGTCACAGGAGCTAAAAATATAAAAAGCTTGTTAACACTCTAGTGCCTGCAATTTTGATCCAAATACTCTGGAAATTTGTCATGAAGGTTGTTTGGATGATTTCTAGGTCAAGTTCGAAGATGGGTTATCTCCGGTCAAAAACTAAGTCACAGGAGCTAAAAATAGAAAAAAGCTTGTTAACACTCTAGTGGCTGCAGATTTGATTCAAATATTCTGGAAATTTGTCAGGAATGTTGTTTTGATGATTTCTAGGTCAAGTTCGAAGATGGGTCATCTTCGGTCAAAAACTTGGTCACAGGAGCTAAAAATAGAAAAAAAATGTTAACACAAGTGGCTGCAGTTTTGATCCAAATACTCTGGAAATTTGTCTGGAAGGTTATTTTGATGATTTCTAGGTAAAGTTCGAAGATGGGTCATCTCCGGTCAAAAACTTGGAAACAGGAGCTAAAAATACAAAAAATTGTTAACATTCATGTGGCTGCAGTTTTGATCCAAATATTAAGGAAATTTGTCAGGAAGGTTGTTTTGATGATTTCTAGGTCAAGTTCGAAGATGGATTATCTCCGGTCAAAAACTAGGTCACAGGAGCTAAAAATAGAAAAAGCTTGTTAACACTCTAGTAGCTGCAGTTTTGATCTAGATGTTCTGGAAATTTGTCCGGGAGGTTGCTTTGATGATTTCTAGGTCGAGTTCGAAGATAAGTTATCTCCGGTCAAAAACTAGGTCACAGGAGCAAAAAGTAGAATAAGATTGTTAACACTCTAGTGGATGCAGTTTTGATCCAGATATGCTGGAAATTTGTCAGAAAAGTTGTTTTGATGATTTCTAGGTCATGTTCGAAGATTGGTTATCTCCGGTCAAAAACTAGGTCACAGGAGCTAAAAATAGAAAAAGCTCGTTAACACTGTAGAGGCTGCAGATTTGATCCAAATATTCTGGAAATTTGTCAGGTAGGTTGCTCTGATGATTTCTAGGTCAAGTTCGAAGATGGGTTATCTCCGGTCAAAAACTAAGTCACAGGAGCTAAAAATAGAAAAAAGCTTGTTAACACTCTAGTGGCTGCAGATTTGATCCAAATATTCTGCAAATTTGTCAGGAATGTTGTTTTGATGATTTCTAGGTCAAGTTCGAAGATGGGTCATCTTCGGTCAAAAACTTGGTCACAGGAGCTAAAAATAGAAAAAAATGTTAACATTCATGTGGCTGCAGTTTTGATCTAAATATTAAGGAAATTTGTCAGGAAGGTTGTTTTGATGATTTCTAGGTCAAGTTCGAAGATGGATTATCTCCGGTCAAAAACTAGGTCAAAGGAGCTAAAAATAGAAAAAGCTTGTTAACACTCTAGTAGCTGCAGTTTTGATCTAGATGTTCTGAAAATTTGTCAGGAAGGTTGCTTTGATGATTTCTAGGTCGAGTTCGAAGATAAGTTATCTCCGGTCAAAAACTAGGTCACAGGAGCAAAAAGTAGAAAAAGATTGTTCACACTCTAGTGGATGCAGTTTTGATCAAGATATTCTGGAAATTTGTCAGGAAAGTTGTTTTGATGATTTCTAGGTCAAGTTCGAAGATGGGTTATCTCCGGTCAAAAACTAGGTCACAGGAGCTAAAAATAGAAAAAGCTCGTTAACACTGTAGAGGCTTCAGATTTGATCCAAATATTCTGGAAATTTGTCAAGAATGTTGTTAACACTCTAGTAGCTGCTGTTTTGATCCAAATATTCTTGAAATTTGCCAGGAAGGTTGTTTTGATGATTTCTAGGTCAAGTTCGAAGATAAGTTATCTCCGGTCAAAAAGTAGGTCACAGGAACTAAAAATAGAAAAAGCTTGTTTACACTGTAGTGGCTGCAGTTTTGATCAAGATATTCTGGAAATATGTCAGGAAGGTTGTTTTGATGATTTCTAAGTAAAGTTCAAAGATAGGTCATCTCCGGTCAAAAACTAGGTCACAGGATCTAAAAATAGAAAAAGCTTGTTAACACTATAATGGCTGCAGTTTTGATCCAAATATTCAGGAAATTTGTCATGAAGGTTGTTCTGATGATTTCTAAGTTTGAATATGAGTCGTATCGAGTCAAAAACTAGGTCACATTGCCCAAATATGGAAAACCCTTTTAACACACTAGAGGTCACTTTTGTGACTCAATTGTCATCAAACTTGGCCAGGATGCTTGTCTAAGACATTGCTTGGATGCGGTTGATGGGTCAGGGGAGCGATCCAGGGCCATCATGGCCCTCTTGTTTATTGTATTTACTCATTATATTTGCATTTTTGTACGACTGTGCTTTAATTGATGCTATACGTTATAAACAAAAAATGCCATATCTCCTGATATTCTGGACCTTACGATATGTAATGTGATAATGAATAGATAGAATGGAAATAAAAAAATGGATTTGTTTAAACCTTTTACTTTTGCAATGCATTGTGTTATAGCCTGGATAAATGTTTCGTACTTATTATTTCCATATGTAGTAAAATTATTGATTATTTTTGTATAATAACCTAACTAACTTGATCTGTTTATATGTCAGTATATTTGGTAATTAGATGAACAAGAGGGCCAACATGGCCCTAGATCGCTCACCTGACCCATCGAACTCATCCGAACAATTACCTAGACAAGCATTCTGACCAAGTTTCTTGACAGGTGGGTCAAAAATGTGACCACTAGAGTGTTAACAAGGATATACATATTTGTGCAGTGTAACGTAGTTTTTTCCCCCAGGTGACCCATATTCGAACTTGACCTAGAAATCATCAAAACTTTCAGACCAATTTCCAGGTTACTGGGAATAAAATAGAAGACACTGGAGTGTTACCAAGATGTTTCTATTTTTAGCTCCTGTGACTTAGCTTTTTATATGGGATAACCCATGTTCGAACTTATCTGAGCAATTACCAAGGCAAGCATCCAGACCAAGTTTGATGATAATTGAGTCGAAAATGTGACCCATAGAGTGGTAACAATGTTTTCCATATTTTTTTCCTTGTTTTTTCATTCGAGATGACCTATGTTGGAACTTGACCTAGAAATCACCAAAACAAACTTTCATCAAATTTACAGAATATTTGGATCAAAACAGTAGCCACTAGAGTGTTAACAAGATTTTTCTATTTTTAGCTTCTGTGACCTAGTTTTTCCTCCGAGATGACCAATGTTCGAACTCATCCAAGCAATTACTTTGACAAGCATCCTGACCAAGTTTGATGATAATTGAGTCAAAAATGTGACCACTAGAATATTAACAATGTTTTTCGATATTTGGGCGGTTAGACCTTGTTTTTCGTCCGAGATGACCCATGTTGGAACTTGACCTAGAAATCATCAAAACAAACTTTCATCCAATTTACAGAATATTTGGCTAGAGTGTTAACAAGATTTTTCTATTTTTAGCTCCTGTGACCTAGTTTTTCACCCGAGATGACCAATGTTCGAACTCATCCAAGCAATTACTTTGACAAGCATCCTGACCAAGTTTGATGATAATTGAGTCAAAAATGTGACCACTAGAATATTAACAAGGTTTTTCGATATTTGGGCAGTGTAACCTAGTAACCCAGGTGACCCATATTCGAACTTGACCTAGAAATAATCAAATCATCGAGATGACCCATGCTCAAACTCATCCAAGGAATTACCTAGACAAGCATCCTGGCCAAGTTTGTGAGTGATTGAGGCAAAAAAGTGACCGCTTGAGTATAAACGAACAAGTGGGACGGACGACGGACATTCAACAATCCTAAAAGCTCACCCTGAGCTATCTCAGGTGAGCTAAAAAGCTTTCAATTGACAGAACATTAAAATAATTTCAAACTAAATCTTTTCTGCACCATTTTCTTGGACAAGTAGCATGTCTAAGGAAAATGAGAAAATGATGGACTTTGTAGGCTTCTTAGCTTGGAACTGATAACTATCACTGATTGGCTTATCTCTGAGACCCCTTGCCAGTTTGATTGACAGGCGGCGTAATGTCAATTATTCAAATCAGCTTAAATTCGTAATAAATATCGTATTAAAAGAAAATAGGCAAATAATGTAAATAACTATGAAAATATATTTTTAATTAAGATAAGGCTGCGAAAGTTCGCAACTATAGAGGGACAGTGATTGCATAGGATTATATGAATAGTTCCCTGCTTTAGTAGAGGCTCGATTTAAATGAACAGGCTTTGAAATATGTAACATACTAGTATGTATCTATAGACACATCATAAATGACTTGATTCCTCGTTCATTTACACTTAACCTTTTCCATCATATAGGCGTGTTTTGACGGCTTTTTACCCCCCCCCCCCCTTTTGAGGGCTCAAACAGTGAAAAAAAAGCCTTTTGAGGACTCAAACTCTGTTTTTTTCGTTCATAAAATGTTGTTTAAAAAAGAGACCTTTTTTTCGGCACCGCCCCCTAAGCAAAAGATACATCAGGGGGTTGCAGAAGGGGGACGTGCCCCCTTCTGTTTCGGGGGTTGAAAGGGTCGGCAGTCCCTCTCATCGCCAAGAAAATTTTGGACATGTGACAGGCTAAATATGGCCTCAGGTCGATCTTAGGGTTACGTGTTACCAAAGTTGAAAAGCTTTTTATTCTATCTCAATGCATTGAGAAGTTGCAGCACTTTGATGATCAGTTTTGATGAAAAACGAAACAATGTAAAATAGTGATTTTTGGCAATTTTGAGACATCCCCCCGTTGCCATGGTAAAGGAAATTTAAGACTGAGCATGCTGTTACAGAGGTTATGGTCCAGTCAACATGTGTGCCAAGTTTCATCAGTATTGAAGCATGTTTCACGGTTTCATAGCAGTTTGAACTTGTAACAGGAGGCTTTTCAATGAAAACAGCCATTTTTCACAATATGCTAATGTGGTAAAAGGTTAAAGCGTTTAACTCATTTAAATAGTTGTATCCGTTTCAATTATAAATTATGATTGATGAAATAATTTATACCTGTTGTGCTGCCTCCCTCATAAACTGTTTAGCTGCATCGTTCCATATCGCTGGAACAGTAAGAACCCAGTGTATGTCAGACGCAATAAATATGCCATCAATGTGATTACTTAGAGTATCAAGAACATCCTTTCTTAAAAAATCAATAGATAGCGAGAAAACCCTCATTGCCGGAAGTTTCTTACCAGTCTCATCTTCTAGTGTATCACGTCTGGTCATGCCCTTATAAATAAGATACAATATTCAATTAATTTCTTAAATATTCGATACATTTTTTTTCATATAATTTCATGTTCCCTGTCTGAATAAACCCACGAAATAAATAATGCATACTATTTTATATGTACATAAGCGAAACATAGTTTATCTAAATTTATAGCTTGATGAGGAAACCGGGACAAATCGAAACTGTTTTTTTTTTCAATATGACAAGCCCAATTATTAATCTCTTTGTATTATTTTACTTCAATTTAACTTTATTTTTCTTTATAAATTACTGCAAAACATTTTTTGTGTGATTTACATTGCCTCTGGCGAGGGGTAAAATGAAACAATGCGTTGGTCAAAGTTGAACAGTAACTATAAAAAGAATTAATCTCAAAACTAAACGTTGATGTCATTCTATTTTTGTTATTAAGTTTATTTATAACAAAGTCACTTATTTATACATATGTACGTTTTGTTTACGTGTGATCACTTTCTAATTAGAGATTTCACTACATAATTACTCCTACATGTAATTAATTCTGAATTCTGTAAAAAAATTCCACCTCGCTGCATACTACAAAATATGCATGTGTATACGAAATTAATTGTCTAGCAATATACTAGTTCAAGTTTAAGGTACGAGTAATTACGTCACATAGAAAATTCTTAATAATTATTGAGAATGTCTCATTTCGCCCTCGTCTTTGCAGACAGGGAGGGAGAAAGACATGGATAGATAGAGGTTTGCATGCATGCGCGTACTTAACGTATGTACTTAATATGTGGTATTCATATTATACATACACTTTCTTTAAAAAGCATCATTTTAAATCTTTTGAAGAAGAACCATTTGTATTGTTCCCTTTTCTCGCAAATTTCAGCATATCTGTCCTCAGCATCATAACCGAAAGAATCTGGCGTTGTTCCATCAGAATTTATAAGAATGCAGGTCGGAACTGAAACCAATAGTTTTGATTTTGCATCAGTAGAAACAAAATACACACAGTTGTCAAGGACATTTGCGTGAGATTGATATTGGAATAATAACATTAACTATTATCATATTGATATTTACAATAAAAATAACCGAACATTAAATAATATTTTCTGGAACATATGTATAAATAATGACGTGAAAGGGTAAAGGCTGGCAGAAGACGAAAACTGAGTGCCGTTGTATCAAAAAGATATATTACAGTATTAGGAGTATCCAAAAATGTCTTATCTAACCTTGTCCTTTCTTTTTTATATAAGTTATTTTTCCAATTCATGTTCATAATTACATATATGAGCATACACATTGGGCCTTTAAAAACAATGGATTCTAAGTGTTTTGATGCTGCAACAAAGACCAATTTTTTAGAAATATAACGGTGCATATGATACGAATAGGACGATACTTATAACTTGAAAACTTAATGACTTAATTAGTTTATCAAATTGCGTTTTGAAAACTGAAAATAAACGATAGGACAAGCAACGTCGCATCGCCGATGTTTCGTCTACTAAATATAATTTTGAAACGTTATTTTCAATTTATAACAAAATAGTACACATGCCTCATTGAATTATTGTGACCGATCAGTAAAAACGCAAACATTTAACGGACTTAAGGCCAGTTCAGTGTTAAGGACTGACTGTGAGGTAAAATCATGATGCTTTGACACTCGAAGTACTGTGTGCTGTTTTTCATATTTTACAGCACTTTTCTGGAAAATTATAGTAAAATTTCAAAGAAGAAGGAAATCATATTGTTTAGTTTACAACATTTCTATAAAGATTCTGATAACTTTTGTTATTGCAAGATTTGTACACGCCGCTTAATTTTAGGTCCGTCATTATCCTACTAGAACCCACTCAAACGGACACTTAATACTTTCTTGTCGGACCGATGGTGTTATCGTGAATAATATATTATTGAAAGTCCTGCTAACACTTATAAAACTAAAGAGAGAACATATTTATGTAACGTATTATATATAACAACATGTATCTTATATCGCGCAATGCGGTCTCAGTGAAAAGTTCTCATGGGCAACACACCATGCCAAAATAATAAATATTCAAAATCAAACTAATCAAATAAATTTTAAGCATAACAATTAAATATATGTTATGCATCGTACTTAACATTGAACATCAGTTCAAAGTTGATAAAAGTCCCCCATCAAATCACCTATCGTACAATTTGTGAAAGACATATACAAATTACACTTATGATTGTCCGAGATATTACGAAATAATTATGTCTATACTTAGATATCCGGAAGAGCTTCGCGCGGGCAAATATAATAGTCATAACGGAAACAGCAATTTGATAGTTACATGTACATTTATAACGAAATGACTGTAATACGACTGTAATACGACTAAAATACGTAATGAACGACTTAAATACGTAATATGACATTTCAATTATCCTTTCTCAAATTGTCGATATATGTTTTAGAATCAAATGATACATATGCTTAGATAATAAACTATAATAATATAATATATTTTCAGTTTCACTAGGGATGGAAAATCTTGATACTGAACAAGTTCGTTTAAGACTGTAGAGTCATCCTTTTTATCATGTTCATATTTTCAAATGAGTAAACTGAAGGGGATTATATTGTACCTTTAAGTGATAAAGTTGAGTGTGGAATATTCTTTGCTGTTATCTTCAGAGGATCTCGGTCATAATCAGACTTGTATGAAAACGCCCATCCTGAATATGTTGTCCCGAAATCAATGGCTACAACAACTAACGAGCTCATTGCCTGTATGAAGAAAATTTCTGTTAATATGTTTTTATTGTTAGGGAGAACAAGAACATGTTTTGCGAAGACGTGTGGCCCCGGCTTTGGTTCTTGCCGGTAACCAGTATTTAAAAAGATTATAGAGGGGTGTTTAGTAAGAAAAAGATAAATCAGCTATAATATTAATAATATTTTTGACAAGTTATAACCCTAAAAGAGGGTTGTTAAATTAGTCAGAAGACTACCGCTATCCTGTCTGTCTACATTTCTATTTCGTATATTTATAGTTTGGCTGCACATCGGGGTAATATACCAGTTCTCGGGTTGACAATATCCTCTATCACCCCGACGTCCATGTGTTATTTATACAAGATTGTCGCGAATTATCAATTTACCACAAGTGATATTCTTTCTCGATCAAACACGTTTATATAACGTTTCAGATTCTGACGATATGGCACAGACGCACAACGCCTATAACCGTTATGATTTTTTTAATGAGAAAGAACTTGATTAATAGCGTGGGGTCTTTCAAGAATCAATCTCGAGAAAGAACAAGAATTTGGTAAATTAAAAAATACATTATTGTTAAACAGGATATAATATTAATTGCGTATTTGTTTAGAAATAAACACATTAACCTATTATTTATAATGAACTTTGTTAAGACACATATTAAGAAATACAAGTTTTGTTTTAAAGCAAATGATAAATGAAAGTTTGTGTACACAGCATTATTTTGACAACAGATTATCATTATCAGAATGGTT